>NC_068355.1:88173844-88363844 GCF_020536995.1 Dreissena polymorpha | reverse complement strand
TTTTCCTTTTAATTACATATATGATAACCACATTAGAATTGTGTCAACGCCTTTGTTTGTACATCAGTTTAATATCTTAAAAAGTTTCTATTTAATTTCAATATTTTCTATTTTATATCTGAATTGTTAAAAATTATATCATTTAAGCAAATGTCCCATTGGAGAAAACTCGTGTTTATAGTGAATATTATATTACATACTTACTTCCCTTTCACTACAATGCTATTCATAATAGTACAGTTTTCTTGTGTGTATCATGTTTCTATTGTTATTCAACGTCCAATTGATTTTAATTTCGGTATATCCAATTGTATCTTACTAAGTTTATACATTCTATAAAATTGTAATTGTTGTAATTCCTAAATATAACCTCTTCTGAGAATTAGTTATTACACGTTTACAGACTGCAAAGAGTTGGAGAGACAGTGTAAGATAAGTCATGTTTACATTATGTTGTATATGCATCAATGTGTTCAATACCAGTGTTTATGTCCCTTGTCTTGTATGTATCAATTTGCATCTGTTGTGAGATTCGGCCCCCCTTGTGCATCCAGCCTAGTCTGTCAACAGACTGATAATTTTCTTTTCTTTTCTAATTTCACAATTACTTCTTGAGATGTATTGCAATACAATATCAAAGCTTCTTTTCTCTTCTGGCCGTAACTCTGTTTAGTATAAGTACAGTACAAGAAGTAGGAGAGAGTTATCTCTATAAAAATGATAATGCATGGCTGTAAACAGTCTAAGTCCAGCCATGTACTGCGATGTCATTCATTAATTGTCCGGTCGTTATGAGAGATACAGATTTTGATTTAAAAAAAAGATATACCTTCAGGCGTCATCATTTATAACCAGAACCTCGAGCCAGTGTTTGCATTTCTTCAGCCTGGACTGATTAATTTTAGCTCGATTTCGTTGAAAGCTTAAGGCTTATTAAACGCTCTCGAATTGGTTTCCTTGGTAAAACCCGTAATCGATTGTTTTTGGGGGAGATCTAAAGAATCGTGCGGATTGAACAATTGACCTCCAGGTCGCTCGGCGGATAATTTACTTGCATACTTGTATTAAACTTAACTCGCATACGTATATTTCGCTTAACTCATATATTCGTACGTAGAATTTAATAGCATAATTAACCCATTTATGCATTGCGTCTAGAAAAAAGGCATTGGCAAACAGTGTAGACCCATAGAGACGCCGCATTCGCAGTCGCGTTCTGAGAAAACTAGGCCAAATGCATGTGCGTAAAGTGTCGTCCCAGATTAGCCTGTGCAGTTCGCATGCACTTAGCCATGGGCAACACGTTTTGATCCGAAACCATACACATGTACGCTATCTGAGAAGAAGTAATGTTGTTACTCAGCCTGAAATTATTTTTATATAGAAAAGTATGTATAGATATATATGGCATTTGTTGTTTATTAGGTTTAAACAGTTGCACACTAATATTATAAAAACATTAATACGTATTCACAAAATGAATAAATGTGATAGGTACATTTTAATTTATGCAAAAATAACCTCAATGAGGTAGAATAAAATGTAAAAAATGTATTGTAATTTCTTAACAACAAAATATGATACGTTGATGAAACTCGTTGTACTGATTTCGCTTCAAATTTCCCTTGTGTTTTTCTGTCAATCCCTTTCTCCGTTCACAAATCATCCCACGGTAAATACGCAAAAAGGAATGGCTTCACTAATACATGATCATAATCATTAAACTCAACATACATATCAAGTGCCAGTTTGTTGATAAAATCAGAACTACGCGAAATGATGAAAATGATTTTAAATATATAATCAGGGATTTCAGTACATTTTGAAAACCAGGAGTCAAAATGACACAAGGTCTTAAAATTATGAGGGGTCAAAATAAAAATGATAAAATACTTAAGTTACTTGAAATGCATGTTGAAGGTTTTGTATTAGCTTATTTATCATAATAATTAATAAAACAATAACAATGGCTTTATTTTTCCCATAAAAGATCATTTCTGGTCCATATATCCATATCCATAAGCGGATGGAAACCACGCACCAGGAAAAACACAGAAAACTGCGAAGAAGTCTCCAGCACTTCGTTTTGCAAGCTGAAATGTGAGAACAATGTGCCCTGGGATCTCTGATGACTTGCTCACCATTGATGACTCTAGGAAGACCGCCATCATCGACAGAGAACTCACCAGAATGGACATTTGTATCGCCGCCCTCCAAGAAACTAGATTATCAGCTAGCGGTTCCCTCAGGGAAGAAAACTACACTTTCTTCTGGAAAGGGATGGAGCCAGAACAGCCACGGCAACATGGAGTGGGTTTTGCTGTTAAGAACACCTTGCTCGCCTCCATCAAACCTCCCACAGGTGGCACGGAGCGCATCCTTACACTTCATCTTAACTCAGCTGCAGGTCTCATTACCATCTTCAGCTTCTATGCACCGACTCTGAGCGCTTCCGATGAAGACAAAGACACCTTCTACGATCAGTTGGACAGTCTGTTTGGCGGGATCCCCAAGATTGAGCCTATCCTGCTCCTCGGTGACTTCAATGCCAGAGTTGGGACAGACCATCAGTCATGGTCGTCTTGCATTGGACACTATGGCACTGGGAAGATGAACGACAATGAACAGAGATTGCTAGAGCTCTGCTCCTATCATAACTTGTGCATCACGAACACCTTCTTCCAGTCTAAACCTCAGCACAGGGTGTCATGGATGCACCCCAGGTCCCGTAGGTGGCACCAACTCGACCTTGTGATCACTAGACGCTCCCTGCTGAGCAGCGTACTAGGAACACGCAGCTACCACAGTGCAGACTGCGACTCAGATCACGCCCTAGTATGCAGCAGAATGAGATTCCTCCCCCGCAAGCTACATCGCTCCAAACCCCCAGGTCGGCCTCGTATCAACATAGCCAGGATTGGTGATTGCCAGCGCAGGGAAGAATTTGTTAACAGCCTAGAGAATGCCCTTAAAGATCTTCCGGAGCAGGATGCCATGGGACGATGGAAGTCCATCAGGGATACCATTTACGATGCCGCCATTGCCGCCTTTGGAAAGAAGGAGGGAAAGAATCCTGACTGGTTTAACGCCAACCTCCAAGAACTTGAACCTGTCCTTGCTACCAAGCGCTCAGCTCTTCTCGCCTACAGAAAGTCACCATGCGAGAAGACGCTCTCAGCTTTGAGGACGGCACGAAGCAATGCCCACCGCATAGCCCGACGCTGCGCCAACGACTACTGGCTGCAGCTGTGCGAGAGCATCCAGCGCTCAGCCGACTGTGGAAATGTGCGTGGCATGTACGATGGCATCAAAAAGGCAGTTGGCCCCACGGTCAAGAAGACCGCCCCACTCAAGTCCTCAACTGGGGAGACAATCACTGACCGCAACCATCAGATGAGGAGATGGGTGGAGCACTACTCAGAGCTTTACTCTAGTGCAACTGTTGTCACCGAATCCGCCATCCATCTCCATATCTCATTACTGACCTGGATGTTGCTGTCCTTTCTGCTGAAGAAAGCAAAAGCCATTGGCTCTCCATCTCCAAGAAGCCTGACATCCTGTCTCAAGCCATACAGTCTGTGCTTCCAGACCTGAGTCCTGTAAGCAACTGGCCACGGTCTCCTTTCCTACAGCAATCTTCTCTAGCACAACCGTCCAGACTTACTCCTCTTCAGACATTTCAACCACAGCCTATCACCTACGTCAACCGCTCGGAAAGCATTGGCCCCCTGCAACAATTGAGCAATGTCATCGGAACATCAACAAACTCCCCAACGCCAGCACCAAATCAACTAACCCTGACCAGCCTCCCACTATCTCACACCGCATCAACAGAAGCACCTCAATATAAAGAAGTGAAACTCCAGCTGCTGGAGCAGTATTGAATTTTCATTAAAAACAATTAGATGGTCCTTTATTTAAGGCAAGTGACCGATTGCCCAAACAGTACAAAACAGCACAATACAGCACAATACAAACCAACATAAACACAAAATATGAATAAAGCTGGGGTCACCGCCTTGGAACGGTCAATGCAAAGCATTGGGGGTTTAAACCTGGTTATAGAGCGCTCAACCTCACACTTGGCCCAGCAATATTCATAATACATTTAAGTGTAAATAAAATTTAACGTCATAGCATTGTAACTCAAATTAAACAATAATAAAAGGGAATTAAAACGCATTCAATTTAATTACTATTTAATTACTCAATTGCATTGAAGATACAAGAGTAACAGAATTACAACTTTTTGACGAACGATCAAATAAAACTATTAACAATTGTCAACTACATTCCTTCTTTATAGAAAAGATTTGAGAATGTAGAATCATAGAGTTAATATCTCAGATAATCATCGCGCAAATACAGGAAGAAGCAGCAATAATGGGTGTGTAAAAATTCCATATTACATAGCTTGGTTGTTTATGTGACTGCTAAACAAATTAAAAATAATTAAATCAAACAAGAAACGCCTATCAGAGAGAAAATATAAATAAAATGGAACATTATAAACCCAATGACCTATGCATGTAGATTACAACTGGGAAAGTCTCAGCCATAATCAACCAAGAAGATCCTTTGACCACTCTGCCAACCATCGAAGAATGGCGTGCTCTTGCCCCTGAATCAACATCTGACTCCAGCTCTTCATCTGTTTCTTCATCTTCTTCATCATCAGCCGCTACCAACTCTTCTGTTAAAAGACACAATGAACTAATGGCTGTGTTGTCAGATATCAATAATAACTTGAAAAATATACACACAGAAATCAACAAGCAGTATCGCTTCAATTGTGACTTCACAATGAGTATGGCAGACCTCACTGACATCCTGAGGAGTCAAAACCAACCCAAACAACCAGGTGCTGACTGTCACCCACCCACATATCATCATCCAGATTCCAGCCAGCAACACCCATCACCGTCTAGACTATTATGCAACTGAAACATTTACCGTCCGTTACAACCAGCAACGTAACCGATCTCCTTTGCGCCCCAGAAATTACAACTCAAGGGACAGGCATGAGAAGGAAAATCACCGCGACAGAGTTGAGCATCGTCGTATGTATTAGTTGCCTGAAACATTGATACATTGTCACTTTAATTACAATAAACTTCGGTTAACATCTTTTAAAGCTTTGCAAATTCAAATGATTGTATCATTTAGTGTTTTAAATTATCTAGTCATTTTTAAGAAGGTTAAATAATTATTTAAATATAAATGTTTGCAAGTGAATACATGTTGACTAATTAACTTTTGTACTCAAGTTAGAATTTGGTTTTCAAGATTTTCTTGAGAGTATTTTTTTTGTAATATGTAAAAATATTGCTGAACAAGTCAGTAAAATTATTTACATTGTTATTTGTACAAATTGGAAGTCTAGTCATTACATTATTTATATTGACTTTCTATGATCTCAAATTGTTTATTATTGTACATAGGAATGAAATTTGTTGTGATTGTTTTTACAGCATTTTATTGTATTTGATAGTTCTTGTGTTAAGTAGTGAAACATAACACTGAACAAAGTGTTGTACCTTGAAATGGATGCTCTAAATCACACTGTTCAAAGTGTTAAACAAATAAGTTCTTACAAAGTTTCACTGATATTGTCACTGTTAGAGAGTTTAAAAACAAATGTTTTACTTAATTATTTAAAGGAGGACCTTTAAAATTGAAGGAGGGGTAATGTCATGCCCTAGATTGTTCATGTAAACATGCGTTTATGTACATGTACATTGTTTATTTTTATCGTTTATGTTTTGCATCTAAATGACTATGTCACTGTTATTTAATGCTTTTATTGGATGCTGTGTGGTAGTTAGAGCTGATAACAGCCGATGCCTACCTTTTGCGATTCTTTATAATTTGTAATATCCTTTTAAAATGTCTCATTGTATAAGCGTCTGTTAATATGGCAGCCATTTTTGATAAACAGGAAGTTGATTTCCTGATGCTGACATAAGTGCATTCTGGGTAGTTTACAATGACTACAGTATTTTTGACAGTTTAGTCATATGAAATAATTTGCCCAATACTCATATTCCTTCTTAAAATTGTTTAAAAAGGTAATAGTTGTCTTTATAAATGATTTATTTATTTAAATGATATGTATTTGACTATTATTTAATTGTAATATTGTCAGAAATATCATTTTAAGACGAGTGACATTTACCGTGTCAAAAACGCTCAAATTCTATTGTGCGCTCTTGCGCGCTTTACTGAGCGCTGTTTGTGCGCTTTTTGTGCACATTTCATATGTGCGCTTTTATGTTGATATTGCACAATGTTATGCGTGCGCTATAAAAGGCTCTGAAAATTCTCGTTCGTGGACTCTGTTTTCCTAGGTGTGAGACCTATTTTATATATATATATATATAAGCATTTAAATACTAGTAATTAAAATTAAGACTGAATTTTATAAATTGAATTTATCATCTTTTTAGGACATTACAAAACAGAGTGTGCAAATACTTAACATGAAACATGTATATTGCTGTATTGCAATGATAAATGTCTGAGAATTAATCTGTCTGTTAAGAAATATATATATATATTAAAAGTTGTTATTAATTTATTTGTTATACATACATACATACATATCCGGTTAGGGCCGCAATCTGGATCAGCTTCTAATAGCCCCCTCATGTTCGTTAACCCAGGTAATCTCCGGTATAACTGAGTACATTTTGTCACCAATGTATTTGTCCAATCTGTTCTTAAAAGTATTCAGGGATGGCGCAGTAACAACGAATTCCGGTAGATTATTCCACGGATCTATCACTCTCTGAGAAAAGAAGTATTTTCTGATGTCTTTTCTACAAAATTTCTTCTTGAGTTTAAACAGTGACAATGTCTTCTTTTTTATTCAAGATTTTAAAAACTTCAATCATGTCTCCACGGAAACGACGATATGACAAGGATGGTATTTTCAAAATTTTAAGTCTTTCAATGTATGGCAAGTGTCTAACATAGTATACTAATTTAGTCGCACGTTTTTGTACTCGTTCCACAACTTCTATATCTTTTTTGAATCGTGGGTACCAAATTATATTACCATCGTGAGGTCTGATTAACGACTTGTGTAATTTCCTTAGTTGTTTTGTAGTAATGTGAAGAAAAGTCCTTCTAATTACATTACTATTAGTTGCGAAATCTTTGAATTTCATGATTTCAGTGGTCGTTGTAAGCTATCAAAATGGAGATTTGGGAATGTAAAAGGGTGGTCGTTGGTCTTTGTTCACAGGTGGGCTTTATTCGCAGGTTCAATATATAGTGAAATCGTTCGGGAGGAAATCGGTGTGGTCGTTATTGACTGTTGGTCGCTATTAACAGGCGGTCGCTCGGGCAGGTTGGACTGTAGTTCTATTTGGCTGTTGGCTTTATTTATACACTGGTTCATATGTTCTCTAAATTTCAAATCAGGACTGAATATAATCCCTAAATCCCTTTCATGCGTTTTACTTGAAATTTTATTTCTTTCGGATCCTGTTCCAAGCAAATAAGTCTTCTTTGGGTTATTTTTTCCATAATGTATTACTCCACATTTTTCAGAGTTAAATTTTAGAAGCTAAGTGTCACTCCAATTACATAATTTGTCATTGTCTCTTTGAATTTGGTCCGTATCTTGTCGTGATTGTGTAATATTGAATAGTTTTGTATCGTCTGCGAAAAATATCATGGTAATTGCTATTAAGTCCTCAATGTCATTTATGTAAACTAAGAAAAGCGTGGGCCCTAAAACATTTCCTTGTGGTATGCCGCTTGTAACATTGCACCATTCAGATTTACTTTTATTTACAATAACTTGTTGTTTCCTGTTAGTAAGAAAAGCTTTCACCCAGTTCAAAATTTTGCCATTTATACCATAAGACTCTAATTTCTTCATCAATCGGGTGTGTGGTACTGTATCAAATGCCTTGCTAAAATCATAATAAATACAGTCAAAGCTGTTACCCTCGTCTATCCATTAAGTCTATTTTTCCATCACGTCTAAAAGTTGTAAAGCACACGAACGTCAAGAACGGAAAACAAATTGAGAATTTGAAAACATGTTATTTGAGTTTATGTATGAAACTTTACTGTCTCTTACAAGTTTTTCCATCATTTTGCAAGGTATATAAGTCAAACTTATGGGTCTGTGGTTACCAGCTTCATCTCTGGCACCTTTCTTTAACAATGCTTTCACATGTGCAGATTTCCAATCTTCAACAACAGTTTCACTTTCATAAGATAGTTTGAAAATCATTGTAAGTGGGACGACTAAATTGCTTCTTCATTCTTTCAAAATTCTAGGATGAATACGGTCAGGTCCATAGGATTTCAAGGTATTCAAATGTTCTAGTAATTTCATAACTTTATTTTCATCAATCAACAGTTCACCTATGTTTAAACCATTACTCCTCAGTGCCCCAGATAAGCTGCGTATCTGCTAGAATTAGTTCAGTTCTTCTGCCTTCTCTTTATCATTTTCAGTAAATCCTCCATTAGTCTTATTCAAGTTTAAAATTCCTACTTGCACTTTACGCTTTGAATTTGCATACTTATAAAAAGCTTTTGGATTGTTTTCCTCCGATATTTTATTTTCAAAGTCACTTCTTGCTTGCCTACATGCACGTGTAGCTGTGTTACGGTACCTACAATAATATTTAAAATGAATATGTTCTCTAGTATTCATATACTTTTGCCATGACCTTTTTTTTTCTTATGGCTTTAAGAGCCAATATAGTCATCCATAGTGGTCTGTTTTTTTTTCGATGTAACTGAGGTTTATGTCTCTTTTTAGGAACATGCTTTTCTAAACATTTCGCTAGTATCTCTTTCATTGATGACCAATTTTCATGTATAGTTTTGTCGCTGAGCTCTTCTTCCCAATTTACATTTGACAATTCTTCATTTAATGCATCATCATTCCCTTTATCGTACAAAATGTCTCTTTTTCAACATTATTTACCTGATTACAACAGTCTATAATGAATGAAATAACAATGTGGTCACTTTTACCAATAGGGGAATAGTGTCTCAATTCATTTATCAAAAGTTCATCACTTGAAAATACAAGGTCCAAATTACTGGGCTGTTGTGAATTCCTAAATCGTGTGTGAAAGTTAATATGTTGGTGTAAGAAGCTATCTCTCACTGATTCAATAAATTCATGGCTTATATGAGTTTCAGGTGCAGACGATACCCAATGATTCCAGTCTATGTCTTTATAATTAAAGTCACCCATTACCACTTGTTTCACATGATTTTTATTTCCAACGGCTGCCATTAGCTCGTTCAACTTATTATTATTTTCATTTCTTGAGTTTGCCTAACGTTAAACTAAACCAACAAGAACAGTTTCATTTTTGCTCATCTTTACTTGACACCAACATGCCTCTTGACTTGAAGTTAAGTTAAGTTTCTCAAAGCTTTCAGCTTCAGTACCATTTCTTATAAATAAAAGTGTTCACCTGAAATTTTTACCATTAAATATTGGATTAACAAATTGCTGATAACCCTGTAGTTCAAAATGTTCAATATTCAAAGAGTCACAAGTTTAAGGAAACGCTTCTGTGAGTCCAACGATGTCAGGCTGGTGAATAAAAACAAGGGTTTCCAATTCAGACCATTTATTTCTAATACTACCCGCATTTGTGTAAATGCACTTTAAACCTTTATGTTTTTCAAAACTAAAGTTTGACTGGAGTTTGAAATATTTTGACAGGGAAGAATTCATATATATTTCCGTAGAGTTAGTCACTTTGTGAATAATCCATGTACATTCAGTATCACTTGATACAGAGTTTATACTTTAACCGCTATGATCATTTGAACTTACAGTACTTTCGTTGCTGCAAATGCTACTTTCATCATCGTTCAAAACCAAATTAAGATCTTCATTTTCAACATGTTTTTGGATTTCAAACAAATTAACATCAGATAAACTATCCAAACTTTCTCTTAACGTATTTACATTTTCAAAACTGGAACAATTAACTTTTTTAATTGCAAAAAAAAGAACTTTTAACTATTTTAGAGTCATGTTTTAACGACGGTCCCTCATTTGACCGTGCCCTCCTCCCAAAAGGGGTCCAACACCGCGAGCTCCGCCTTGACTAGAATTTGTAGGACTAGACACCGCTCCGCCTTGACTAGAATTTTTAAGACTAGACACCGCATTACTTTGACGCGTCTCTATTTTAGAACCCTGTTGTGTTTCGTATTGAGTAGGAATAGGGATCTTAGTATTGGGACCATTGGCTCAAGGTTTTCTACTTTGCGATAGGTTTTCATTTGACCCATTTTCTGAACCTTCCGTTTCATTTGAATTTCCAACATAACTACCTCTTCCATACAGTTAATCCTTTAACTTACGATAAGTGAAGGAAGGATCCTGTTCACGCCTTTTTGCTACCTCTTTTTTCATTTTATTATTTAATTCCCTTTGTCTTCTTGTGTAATCAGGTGTAACACGTACCTTATATTCACTTTCTTTCAGTTTTTCACAATTTCGTAAGAATTTCGCCTTTTCAATTTCTCTTTCAAGAATTACTTTCATCGGTCTAGGTCTGGCCTTTGGACCTCTTTGTATTTCATCCAGTCTCTTGGTTTGTTTAATCTCTTTTGGTTCACACTTTTCTTGATTCTGAACAAATTCTCATACTTTTCTGATTTTCTCCTCATCTTCAGTTTGCTTGTCTTTGTTCGTCTCAGCGTTTGATTCTGGTAAATTGTATAGGATAATGTTGTTTTTTCTTACCTCACGTTCTCTCTGATCATACAAGGCTTGATCAACTTTAAAATCCATACTTAACTCAGCATTTGCGCTATGAATTAATAAATTTTGGAAATGTTATAAATCTTGAGTTTATATTTTTTTCACAATTTAAAACAACTGAATATGCAAAATGTTATTTTTTGTTAACTGTTTATCAGAGTCCATTTTAGTTCTATGTTAAACTTGAACAAAAGCTTCAAGTTAGGAAAAATTGAAGAAAAATCATAGCTACCGCTCGGCTCGTGACATTATATTACATAAATACAGCAAATACATGTTATGAACTACATAATTGCACTATTGTCGGTGCATTGGGAAAAATGTGAATCCTAAACACACAATAATCCGAAGTGTGTATGTATTGATGAATCCATACTCGTTTAAAACGGTTTTATTTTATGATATTGACAGACAATCTTAGGCATTCAGTTCTTTATTTTTCGCATTTCAGCAACATGTTCATATGTAGGCTAACTGATTTAAGAGACACTATTATTTGAATTCATTTGAGATTTTCTTTTTATAACGAAAAAACATAAATTCAATTGTAGTCACAACCAATCAACCCCACTTTCCGTCATCATTAATTATCATCACATCGGGTATTTTCGCGGTAAATTGGTAAGGAATGATCTTTATCTTAAACAAGATGTGTTTATGAAACACTATGTCCCCCCTTATATTTGACCTTTAACCTTGAAGGATGACCTTGACCTTGACCTTTAACCACTAAAAATGTGCAGCTTCATGAGATACACATGCAAGCCAAATATCAAGGTGCTGTCTTCAATATTGCAAAATGTATGGCAAATGTTAAAGTTTGACGCAAACAAACCAACCAACAAACAGACAGGGCAAAAACAATATGTCCCCCAGTATAGACTGGGGGACATAAAAATAAATAAACAAATTTATGATATGCCATCAAAAGCAAAAAAACTATTAAGTGTATACCAGTATAAGTACATTAAATTAAAGACACAACTATATATATATATATATATATATATATATATATATATATATATATATATATATATATATATATATATATATATATATATACAAGTTCATTTCAAGTACTGTCAATGAAAAGTCTGAATCATCAATTATTATTAGAGTCTGACCGCAAAAATAATCACAAAAGATAAGCGGTGAATAAAAAATAATTTTTTATTAATACTGTATGACCCAAGCACACGAAAAGTAAAAGACGTTTAATAGGAAATTTCATTTTTAGATGGACTGGTGCTTCAAATGATAATCCGAACGATGTTTTCTTGCAGATTTAACAGGTTGATCGCACATGTTGTAGACGCCAGTCGGCATTAATGAAATACCGCGTTTGAAGAGTATTTATTACATGGTGCCCAAGTATAAAGTTGCACTATATCGGTCCATAAAAACAAATAAATTATGTATAGGACATTTGTAAATAGTTTTTCAGCAGAAAGATTTGTCAAAAGAGTTTTACAGTGACAACAGACAAAAAGTGGAACCTTCTCAAAACAAAAGATCTGATATTACAACCAACGGTCATATTTACAGGGGCTCGGTTTCATTCAATTATGTTTATGGAAGAATGTTTTATCAAGAAACAATAAAAACGCGTTTGATATTCATGTTAAGATAGTGATATCAAAGCTGGCATATTGACATTACTTTATATTTCTATTTTATTTCAGTATATTTTATATCTAATATTGAAAAAAATGCATATTTCATCCTGATAATGCATGTAATGTAATGCAACAAGCTAAAGAATTAATCACAGTCATGTTTGTTCGTGGTACATTAAGTGTATGTTTGTTTCAATAGCATGTCCGTGAGCTTGTTCGATGAGCATAACGGCGTGTCGACTTTCCAGGTAGAATCTGTGCGAGTTATTTCTAACCGTATACAAACATGAAAAACCAATACAACTTTCAAACGTCATGTCCGAATGATTTTGAACTCTGTTTTCACGATTATTATTTTAGCCGGGAAATTGCATTTTATTATCTCATAACGCACGTTACAACGTTACATGCTAACTTAATAGATCACCAAAATCAAAGTCACATAGTTTCTCCAATGTATTTCCGTATGAAAACTCGTTTTGTTTTTTAAGACGCATACATAAGTAAAATTTTTTATGTCAAAAACATCCCGAATCAGGAATTAACGTGGTCATTCGCCGATTTATGTGTAATATGTTTTACTACTGGCAGTTAAACCTAGTTATCATTTTAAAAATTAATAACTTATCCTTTGTTATGCAAGTGCTTGTAAACATATTATGTATATCTGTCGGGACACGATTCTTTATAAACAATTGATATTATTGGTGTTTACTCAGGAATGGTCAATTCTAATTGTACACATATAAATCATGTAACGCAATTATTTTTTTTATTTTGCACATATTTTCTGAAATTAACCGTTCCAAATACAAACATTGAAGTAAAATAGGCAACCAATCTAACTTATTATTGTGCATAATTATATTATTCAAAGGCTACTGTCTTAACAATGTTTTTTATTTACATTCGTTCATTCGTTCGAGTTTTGTCTTGATGCGGGCCTTTCAAAATCTCTGTTTCTTAGATATGGAACTACTAAGCACAATACGTTACGCTAGAAAATTGAAGTCCAACTGTGCTACTAATAGCACACTGGAACATTTCGGTAGCCTATTCAGTCTTTTAAGAACGATTTCCATACCAACTGTCCGTGAACGGCAAATATTTGTGGTTAGATAATTAAACGATAACCGTCAGATCATGACAATATACTATTTCGGTAGTTTTTTGTTTCCTCATTTTGAAAGCAAAACTGTAGTATCAACATTTATCAAAAGTCTATTATGTCTTGCCCCAGACGATTAAGTGACCGAGTACCGAGTCAAAATGCGAACATTGCAGTCGATGAGAAAACCGGGTTTTATTATTAATATAAGTATTTAAACATTTTCCAAAAATTATAATATCGCAAATGATCAAAACAAACCTTTCTGTGGTTTTCTGATGAGTTTCAGCGAACATAAATAAATTATTTCCGATTGTCAAGATTTTCTCAATTAATCGCGTATTACTTATAATTTTGAATCGTATATGCATACGAAAATAAAACATATTTCTGTTAATATATTTTTGCTTTTACATAATAAAATTATATTTATCACTTAGTAATATAGTTTTGTTTTTCCCTTTGTTTCTCCCGTTGATCTGTTAAGGAATCGGCGGTTAATAGTTGCTAATTCATAGCCTCGGGTGCTGTGCTATGTGCGTGTATGTGTGTATTTCAGAGTTAATTGAAAGGTCCTGCTGCGTCTTCGCAAATGCATCTATTGGCTGACCTGCCCATGTGACTTTTAATGAGAGCTGTGTTTTAAAAAAGTTGCAGAAATTTATCTCCTGATAATGTTTCTTGAGTTTCATAACTCCTATTTTTTGACATTTTAAATATCATTGAAACTAATTGGAATATTCGTGAAGTGATAACAATGATTGCGAATGATCAGAATGTGTGTTGGGTGGACTATTGAGTGACACAAACACAATTCATAGTATTATGAGGTCAATCACACGTACAAGTATCCTATATTTAGTTTGACATAGATTTATTAAAATGCGGTGTTAGAATTATGCAGTAAAGGTTCAAACATAGTGTGTCATTAGTTTTTATTATTTAGAGGGTCATATAACTCATTCAAATTGTATAGCTGTCACTCTTAGTAACTAATATCGTAATTTAAACAACTTTGAATTCAAGAGATCAATGACATATAACTCGAAATCAAAACTTAAATTAACTTATTTCTAGTCAACAAACAAGCTCAATGGAACACACTGATAATACAAAAAAGGTCACATAACAAATACAAATTACACTGTGCACTCGGACATGTGTACATTAAGGTTCGGTCATCGCTACTTTGGCAAACACAGGCACGGTTATCGGACGTCCACTGATATTCACATAACGATAAATGAGCTTCGTTGAAATTTCTCTTGCAATGTGTTGCAAAAATCCAAGGGGCAGGTGAAACTTACCGCTAATCGCATAATAAAGTAGCAAAACATTGTTCGATAGGTACGACATAATTCGCAGAAAATTGTATATGTCTTTAGGACCTACTCAAGAAGAATGGTCGCAGAGTCAATAAGTCACTAGACAACAACATGAATAATTTGAAATCCGTAATTTCTACAGTCAATGTAAACAAAAGTGACATACCAGGCATTTTCACACATTGGGCATCTTTCGACATTGATCCTTGTGGACAAAGGGGCGTTCGCCATTTGTCCTCAAAATACAAGACAGTAATCAGCACATGCTTAGCGATAAATGACGAGATATAACAAAGGAATTTCGCTCTTGAATGGGTCGCTTAAAATGGGAAATTTTAATTAATTCGTTATCGGTGTGACGTTACAACCTAACATTACTGAGAAGATTTTCAAATCACCAGTAAAATGTTAGGTAGAGCATATAACGGTCCAAACTTGATAGCCAACATGATTGCATCAGTTGAACCATTCAAGAGATTGAGTAACGGATGTTCTATGTAACAGTATTTGCTTTAATTGTAAAACCACACGTGGTTAGCATATTATTATTTCGTGACCACAGATGGAGCTAACTCGTGTTTATTTTTTTCATTTAAAGTAACAATCACGCTCAAAAATATCGAATATTTCGTTAAATAAAGCTAACCCATAAAAGAATCAATGTTCCTTTTAGCAAAATGCAAAATTTCAACGTTAGATGTTGTCTGGTAGAATTGATTTAACGAGATACAAAATGCTCGTTTTATTTTTTTTGTTGCCACAAAAATTCCATTTATATCTCCCGTGAAATATCCGAACATTTACGGGCGAACACGAGATTGGATACGGTAAGCGTCGGAAGCATGACGTAGCTTTCATGAATAATCATTCTGTGAAATCCAAATGAATTCTGGGTAACTGGAACTTAGCGAATGCGAAAATGGCTTGTATAAATTATGCAAATGAACGCAACCCGAATGAATCCGATCCTGATTCGAAAGCGAAAGTAGATTACATCGTGGAACGATATTTAGATATTTAGATGCTTAAAACTTGCCGAATGCTTGTAATATAACGTTTTTACATCAATGTTACTTGTTTTTAGGGTCTTCCTATTGTAATTAACCATCGTATGGTACTACTTGTTGTCGAATGTTTTGATATAGCATAATACAGTAGCCGTATATATTGGTGAGCGTGATAAAGACTTTAACTGACAGAGAGAAATATGGGACATTCCCCGTTGCACATTTACATTGATTTTAATGCAAACTTGTCCATGTAACATTTTTATAGTGTTTATAAAGACTTAACTAACTGTAATGTTGTCATAGACTTTTGTTAAATAACAATGGATACCATCATTCTACAAGTGGGTTTTAACCGTGCTTTGGTAATAAGTAGATGTAAATACAAGTTAGTGTTATTAAAACCCATATGATTGAATCTATCTAGCTTGTTGTCACATACGTTATCTATATTGTTATTTCCCTTTTGATTACAAAGAAAACGATCCGCATTTGCATACGCAATCAGTCTGTAAGGTTTACGTCTTTACATTATCTATACTATATTACTATGTATTATTATATGTTATTATTTGTGGTATCATTACACTCATCCATTCGGACAGAATCGTATTCAATTGATTTTGCACATGCCCGGTATTGACAAAACACGCATCAATTTACTTTCTCTTCTGGTGGGACGTCCACTGCCAATATAAAGAAGTGAAACTCCAGCTGCTGGAGCAGTATTGAATTTTCATTAAAACAATAAGTTGGTCCTTTATTTAAGGCAAGTGACCGATTGCATAAGAAAGGTCTTAAACAATGTTTCTAAAAAAATAATAAAAACACAATACCGCCACCAGCCTCTGAAGGCTGAAAATATAACAACATCGAAGATATGTACGGGGATACACGCTACTGCATCCACGCAACACACATCAAACTGTTGTGCAATGCAATATAAAGAAGTGAAACTCCAGCTGCTGGAGCAGTATTGAATTTTCATTAAAACAATTAGTGGGTCCTTTATTTAAGGCAAGTGACCGATTGCATAAGAAATTTCTTAAACAAGGTTTCTTAAAAAATAATAAAAACACAATACCGCCACCAGCCTCTGAAGGCTGAAAATATAAAAACATCGAAGATATGTACGGGGATACACGCTACTGCATCCACGCAGCACACATCAAACTGTTGTGCAATGCAATATAAAGAAGTGAAACTCCAGCTGCTGGAGCAGTATTCAATTTTCATTAAAACAATTAGTGGGTCCTTTATTTAAGGCAAGTGACCGATTGCATAAGAAAGGTCTTAAACAAGGTTTCTTAAAAAATAATAAAAACACAATACCGCCACCAGCCTCTGAAGGCTGAAAATATAACAACATCGATGATATGTACGGGGATACACGCTACTGCATCCACGCAGCACACATCAAACTGTGCAAGCAATAATTAAGAATGGTATTGTCCCTGTCCTGCGGAGTGGCAAACGTTTGAAAAAACAAACCATCACACGTACTTGAACGTTTTTCCCACTTTGTGATCACGGTTACTACGTGACACAGCGCACTGTCCTCGTTACGATTCACCGGCCCTTTGTAATCCGAAACTATAATGTCGAGGTATCGCGAAGCTGTTTCGCACAGCTCAGTGCTCTTTGTAATAGTTTTGTTATTCCATTTTATGTTGTGCTGATGTACAAACAGAACAGGACTTTTGTCTTAGAGGAAAACATGTCTTGGTTCCATCATGTTTCAGATATAAATAAATGACTTTACTTTTCGCATCAAACATAGCATTCTAAGATTTTTTGCAGATGATAGCATCATCTACAATAATATCAAAACTCTCTCCAATCCCATGACCTCCAGATAGATACTGAAGTTGCAGGTCGATGGGAACAGGACTGGTTGACGCAGTTCCACCCTCAAAATATGTAGCTTCCTCAGCCCTACCCAGAAAATAAATGATATCTTCTTTTTCTACTAACTACATTATCTCATCCTTGAAAAGTAAACCACGCCAAAAATTTAGGTTTTCTACTCCAAAGTACCCAACATGAAACAAAAATGTTAATTTAATCACAATTAACTCAAAGCAAGCACTATGATTTCTTCACAGCAACATAAAACTTAAGCCATTAAATTCGTGCTTACAAAGCTATAGTCAAGCCTATATTAAAGTACATATCCACTGTGTTGAATCGACATACGAAAGCTAAAATAAATCAAATCGAGAAAGTACAAAGACAAGCTCAGTAACTAAAACGATCAATACCCACAAATGGCCCACACTAGAAACACACATAACAGAATTCCATCATGCTTTATACAATTATCTCAAATGTAGTTGCCATCACTCCTCCAGATAACATTCGTATTCCTGTCGACTCCTGATCCAAGCTCAACAGTAACAATTGCTTTTAAACATACAAACCTGAAAATACTCTTATAAAATCCTCGTACTACCTGAGACCAGTTATCCAAATGAATCAATTACTGCCTCATATACATGAAGCAGCCACAGTAGAAGTTTTCAAGACCCTTATGTGTCTATCAATTTCTCCAGTTACGATGTAAACTATTTAAATAAATACCCAAATAAGCACCTTTGTACAGTTTTCACCACTTAATCATAAGGCCCCGATACAAACTCTTTTATTAAGAAGGAGTGCTGAATCGCAATAAAAACGGTAGGGAAGATTAATGGTTTTCGTAGACTTTATTTGAAACGATGATGATCGTTTTCAAAATTGTATGAAGAATGCAATATAGTACAATCCCTGGGGATATTTGTATGAATTTTTGGTCCAGAGCATTTCTTGGTCTCAGTGTGTAGGGGAAAGACTGAAGTTCAATTTTAGTGAGGGTGGACTGTTCAATTCCTGGTCGTTTCCATGGAAACCAAGATGGCGGCTATTAGAATGTCATTTTCAATGGACCATACCTGTGCAAATCTTTCGTTATATTAGTTTTATATGCCTACATATTTTGAATTAAATTCCTCTGATGTTTCAAGCATTTATATTGGGCTTTCAGATTTTCTGTTCATTGAGGTCAAGAAAGGTCATGGTCAAGGTCATCTAAAGGTCAAAATGTACAAAATGCTACAAAATTATGGTTTCTACCTAAAACCAATGTGTTTTATATAACCAATTTAATAGACATATGCTCAAATAGTGTTTTTAAACAAATTGCAGTAAGTACTGAGAAGGATAATATTTATTTTAAGGTCATAACTTAAATAGTTTTTAAATTAGAAGTCATTACGTGGCACCATTCAAATACGTAATTTTGCCTAGAAACTTAAATGTAGGAATAGTTGTTTGTTTAATTAAATGATATAATCATGCTTATTTAACTAATTACATATTTAGTTTAAGGACTGAATTAAAAACTGATGTTGATTTTAATATAGGGCCTTGCCAGTTTATTCAAGTGTAACCGATAACTATTTGAATGTGTAATAGTATTCGGATAAAAATATTCGGATAATTGTTTCATTTGTTCCGGCCCATTATAGCACATCATGATAAGTTTAAAATAAAGAAAAAAAAATTGTAGGGCACAGCATTTAATTTTTTTAAAGTGTTATATATTTCGGATACAACAATTCGGTTATAATTATAATTGTACTTTATTAACTCGGCTGTTTTCGAAGAATACCCGAGGTATTGTCATAGCCAGCTCGTCCGCCGTCCGCGTCGTCCGAAAACTTTAACATTGGCTATAAATTTTGCAATATTGAAGATGGCAACTTGATATTTGGCATGCATATGTATCTCATGGAGCTGCACATTTTGAGTGTGAAAGGTCAATGTCAAGGTCATCATTCAATGTCAAAGGTCAAAAACAATTTTTTATAGATATTTTTTTCAAAACTGCACCCACAGCCGAGCGTTTGGCACCCGCGCTGCGGTGCTCTTGTTTTCTTTTAAAGTTCCTTTGTGTATGTTCTTGAGTATGTTTAAAGGGCTTGTGCTGTTTTACTGTAAGTCGTTTATATACAGTTTTATTAATAAATTTTGAAACAGAACGATTAAAACAGGTGGAATTCATTTTAAGTGCCTCGAAAGTTTTAGTTCAATGCATAGTGTACAACTTTGGTATATGCAGCGATCCTTTCCGGTTCCGGTTCCTATACAAAGATCAGAGTTAGTTAAGGTCAATCACAAGTGTATGCTTTAAAGAAAATACAATACGTTTTTCTAAATATTTCCAATTTATTTATTGAATTTTGCTTTTTTTCAAACATATTCTGTAAATATACCAACATATACAATTTTCAAAATTAACTTTCAATGATCATGTTAATTTCATTAAATATGTTAAAATATGTCAATACTATATATAGAATTGTTAAAATTATAATCCGTTCCATAACAATAGTACAACATGTTAAAAGGTAAACATGAAGATTGATAGAACTCTAAAAAGTACATACATGTTATGCATGTGTTTATACAAACCAAATGTGTGTACATATGAAAAAGTGAATCACAGAACCTGCCAATAAGAAAAACAATATAGATCTAGGGATAAATCATTACTTATAACAAGTATTTTTATTTTGACTCGTTCATTTATAAAGCAATGCATTGTAGTTGCATCAATACTGACACAATTAAAAACACCATAAGAATATTACAACATGTCCATCTAGTCAAAATGTGATTTGATAAAGTCATCAGAAACTATATGTTACCCTTTCAGCTGTGTGTAAACAAGCGTAGAATTAAAACTTATCACAGAAATACAATACATGAAATTAACATGTTTTAAACTATCTACAAATCACGTAGCATAATTAACACAAATATGACATCGTTAATGTGAAACTTGTTATTTTTACTGACAATTTACACTAGAATTAAATTGCAGAAACGAAATATTTATTGATCTGAGTCTGCAGTATACGCGACTCATAAAATGTTCTCGTCTATATTCCTAAAAGATAGACACAGAACTTCTTAGACATGCTAATGCTAACATTAAAGAATAACTATGTTAATCAATTTCTATGACATGTTCTATAACATTTTTCCCTATTTATTTATCAATCTGTACAGGGACAGAAAGTAGATTATTTGGGTTTTTACAAACAGTGCCTTGGCAGTTGCTTCTGCATTTACAATACTTGCAGCATGAAACTCCAGCCTTTCTACAAAGACATCTCTTTGTGGAACATTCTTTGCACGCGCATGTAACAGCAATTTTGTCTGGAACACTCTTATACGCACGTGTTGGTACAATATGTCCATTTTCATCAGTTGTATATCCGTACATTTGGGGATCAATGTTACTTGATTGTGTTTCGTCCATACAATGTACTTGAAGGAATGTAGTATACAGACATCTTAAGATATGGTCCTTAATTGAATGACTTGTTGGTGGAAGACATTGTATATCCGCTGCCTTTCCTATATGGTGCAGATCATATCGGAGACTATCCATTGTTGTACATTGACTGTTTGGCTTAATTACTTGAACCAGGTATTCCTTGGCTTTCAATAGTACATCTTCGGGAGTGTCGCTCAAAGTCTGACCAAAATTCATCAAAAACTCTTCTGGATGCGCCTTTAGTGAAGAAAGTTTGGTCCCTATTTTGCTAGTCTTGTCACAGCCAGTTAGAATGTGTGCAGCGGGTAGTGCCTAACAAAGTGTCTTGTTCTTCTCAGCGATCAGATGAAGAGGAATATAACGAAGTGTATTTCCTATTCCAGCCCTTATCCACAGCTCTTCTGAGCCATTTGTAGACAATCTGCTCCAAAAATGAAGTCCTAAAACCGTCACGTCTGTGTCATTGGAAAGCAGCACAATTCTTTTATAGCCATGTTTTGCGATATTGATTGCATGGGGCACAATGCGAACGTCAGCTTCTTCTACACGCAGCTTCAATGACTCGATATAGTTTTCATTGCCATTATTTACAGCAATACAATCAGTTGCTATTCCGTCTATCACAGTGCTGCTTAATACTAGTTCTACATTAGGCCATATGTTGTTTGCATTTTGTCTAATCCATTTGCTCAAGAGAATTTGTAGTTTAACTTTATTGGAGCCAGATGCCCAGAAAGTATTCATATTTACTGGCAATGGCGTGTCTTCATTGACCATGTTGACTTCAATAGGCCTGTATCTTGACCGCCGGGATCTCTCGTTGTCTTTTATAGAACCTTCAATGTATGAATCAAATACAAATTCTAGTCTCTTGGCTGTCCTGCTCAAAGCAGATATACATCTGGCAAATGCGGTACATAGGTCATTGAATGTTCTCAACCCTGAAATCCTCAATTTCCTGCTGTTGGCCATAACATCCACTATGTATGCAGTTTGTGTTTCTTTCCATGATGCGGGCGATGCTTCTCTTTCAATAGGCTCCAGCGACTTTTCAATTTCATTCACCAACATATATTTAGCAGGTTTTGTCATCAAGCCTTCTTCATCAAATAAATAATTTGTGGTGACTAGGTCATACTGAAACAGTTGTTTAGTGTCATACCCTCTTGCTTGAGAAATGTCCAATACTCTATAGCCTGCAGCTGAATCGTTCAACTTTCGTTTGGACTTCATACTTTGCTTTATCTGAGAGTCATTGATTGACTGGAAGGTTTTAATATTGTGCCTGTGAATCGTGCCAAACAAACTCTTGTTTTTCTGGATAAGTCTTTCCATCCGAAACTCTAAATAAAGATCCCGTCCTTTGATTTCAACTTGAAGGATACTCTTTCGTATTTCTTCCGTCATAATTTGTTGATTTATGATATTGTGCAGCGTTACTTCTGCGGATTCTGTATCAAAAGGATTCTTGTATAATTGAATGTATTTTACCATACCTGTGATATTTGCCTCCCTGGCACTTGTTTCAGAGTCTTTAAATTCATGGTTTACAGTCAGTTCATGGTAGAATGGCTTTGATCCACTTTTCTCTCTGTGGAGTGTGTCGACTGCCATCATTTCATGGTAGATTATTTACCATTCGGTCACGTAGTTCTTCTTTCTTGTACTGCCTATTATCCCTCCACTGCTTTTTGGGGAACGGTTTATAGTTTGTTCCAGACACAGATCTGCAGCAACGGCTTTAAATTTACCTGGCGTTCTTTTGACAACAAACTTCTCTTTCAAAAACGACTCGTGTATCTCCGGAGCAGTATCTGGTAGTTGCTTCATATCTTCTAACTATGCAGAGCACCATCGGAAATAATTCACACTGTCAAAAGCTGCAAAATATGGCATGATATCTATAACCGTCGACAGATGCAGATATTCCTTAGCAAGTGTACAAGCTTGATAAAACCATACCAGTACTTGAATGTTTCATTTTGGCTACATTTCTGTGACACAAACGCTTGAAAATCTTGAAGTAGCTCTGTTGCCTTTCTTTTGAAGTCCACAAGCAGCATTATACTTTTGTCCCTTTGCTTGAGTGCAACGGCATCTTGAAGTTTCAGCAGAACTTTCAAATCTTGATCGTACTTCTTACAGCCCGAGGTTTTGAAAAATTCTACCCACAGTAGTCTCTCTAGTACTTCTCCCAAGAGCATGAAACCTTTGACGGATCGGACGTAATTTCCACCGGTCCGAATACAGCATTTTCCACAAATATGGTTTCTGCGCCTCTATTGCGAAGATACTTCCCAATACACCCAAGGAAGATTTTCGTCAGATGGAAAGTTCCAAGCATAATCACCACATCTTTAAACTCGTCTGGTCTGGACATGGTAATTTCCCTAGCAATGTGATAGACACCTTCATCGCATGCAAATGCTAGTTTTGTCTGTTTGAGATTTTCCAGAATTGATTGGAATATCTTTAAAGCAGTATATACCGTTCTGTGTTCTGTAACAGGATAGGGAAGAACCGGCAGAAAACCTACAATCATTTCTCCAATGGTTTCATCCGTTGTAAGAGAAGTAAAGGCACTCCAAGATGAAATCTGCTGTGAGTTTTTCAGCGGGAATATAACTCCAGAGTCGATATTGGATATATCAAGCCTTGCCAGGGACCATGCAGTATCTTTAAGTAAAATATATTGTTTTGAGCATTCTGCATCTTGGTATTCCATGCTGGTACTATAAGTTGTTTGGAGAAGTGGTCTCTTAAGAGGTTTTGTATACTCTAGAATTTTCTGACATTCCAAATTATCTTGTAAAATCGTCTTGCCAGGTACAACAGTAGTTTCAGAAATGTTTGGCTTCTTCTTGGTTATTGATGGCTTTTCTTGGAATATTACAGAGACTGTGTCATGACTACCTCCTATACCACTTAGTACTGCTTCCTCATGATCGAAGTTGTTAAAAGCTGCCATTGTGAAATTCTCGGTATCAAACATACTAGGAATTGGTACTTTTCCATTACAACTGCCAAAAATCAAGCCTGACATGGCATCATGGTATCTTTGCAGTTCATTGTACGAGACGGACAAACCATAATGATTCATACTGGTTTTCAATTCGCGACCCTTGCATTTGTCATGTATAACTTGAGAGTTCATTAAATGAAGTGGTGTTCTTCTGGATCCGTTGGGAATATTGTAATAAAGGATTTGGAAAATAGCCTCCATCTTCATTTTTTTCTTAACTGTTATACCGTTACCATTTCTGTTTGGAGAATTATTCTCTCTATCTGTTATCTCACCTTGTTCTTCGTTATATAATGAGTCAAAATTAAAAACATTACCAAGAAACCTTAGCAACGATTTCCGGTATTTTTGTATTATCCCAAGACTCTTTTAAATCAACTGCATCACAGAACTTGTCATTTAGTTCAAAATCACAATTCTTCAACTCCGTCTGTATTATCTCGGCAGATCTGTCAATACAATCTTTATCATTTTGAGAACATGTACGATCAGAGATCTGCTTTTACATTCCATGTAAAATACTGTTGATGCAGATCCTTTCGCCTCTGAGAAAATAAGACATAGGCCATAATGATTGATCAGCCGCAGTCTGATTTCTTTGTTAGTGAATGGTGAATCAGATGTCGCTATGTCACCATTTGCCTTGACTCTCAGATCACTTATAACCAATGTCTAACCTGAAAAAACTTTTACATCAATGTCTTTGATAATTTCAGCGAAAGCCTCTCTTTTTCTGGATTTACACAGTATTTGCATCTTACAACTTTCAGATTCATACTGTCGCAAATATCTACGCATGCAGTTACTGTGATAAAACAATTCTGCACCAAACACTGAATATTCGTCTTGCAAGTCGCACACCCTAGTGTATACTTCATCTTGAAGAAACAATGCTGATTCTAGAAATGTTCTTGCCCTGTCACATTCAGATATTCTGTATTTCTTAGTATCACCTTTGAATTTTACCTGAGCACATACAATACATGGTTTAGTACTGGGATTTTCATCGTGAGTATTTATGGTAATTCTTGGTTTTGAAACAAATCTAAGTTGTTGAACAGATAAAGAGACATTATTGGGTTGATCTACTTCTATCTGGGCTTGATCGGCACTATATTTACAAGAGCTACTGGCTATTTTATCTAAAGATTTCTTATGGGTGTATGCTTTATAACACATATTTGACATATGATACACAAAGAAATCAGATTCAAGTCTAAGTAAACGTTCATTGACACAGTCATTTCTGATACTTGCTGTTTCTTTTACTTTCGATCTTCCATTTTCTGAACTCGTTGTAAACTGGTCTGTATCTTTTTGACAGATGATACACTTCAAAATGTCTTGTCCGGATTGAAATAGCCTTGGTCTCTTGCTAGGAATGGGAGCATCCTCCTCCATGCCTGAGCCTGTATTAAATTGAAACACAACAAAAATACTTAATAGTGTTAATATTATTACCTATTTTTTTTAATTTGATATTGATTTTTGCTTTGTTTAAATATCGAAAGTTGTTATATTTCAACTTTGCTTCTAAGATTAACATGACAACTTGGAAATGTGGAAGAGGTAGTCGGTTTGACCTATGTCGTTCTTTTAATAACTGTTTTAAAATACGTAGACACGAACAAACTGAGCCTGCAATTCAAGTAGGTTTGTCAGCGCTATATAAACACGATCTTACATTTAAACTATTAAAACATGCAATTTATCGAAACTACCAGTCGTACCTTGTGTTAGATGAAATCTGCACAAATCCCACCACAGCAATTAATAGTACCCAGTAATGTGCTGTACGCAGTAACATAACAATCAAGTGGCCAATACAAAACCAGAATCTGGAAAAAGAATGATAAATTATAACACCAACTATATAATTACGCAAAATGGAGTAGATTATAAAATGTACTATGGTATTTTAGGTTTTCAAATTAATATAATGATTATCACTACATAGGCATTGATTTGATAAGTAATATTTAGAAATGTGTCATGAACACCATCAGTACCTTTAGATTTGCCAGTAGTCAACATCTTCTCAGAAATAGACAGGAATATAATGGTTTCGATAAATGACATCTGAAATGATATGAAATGCAGGGTTGTTAAAAACGTAAGCAGTAGATATATACTGAAGCAAATACTGTAAATTTGAATTGGTTAAGATGAGTTTGAAGTTTATGTTTAGAAAGAGGCATTAACTTATGTTTGTTTTTCAACAAAAAGCCTCTTTTGTTAAATATATAGTTACCAATTTCAATATAATCTGACAAAGGTTATGACAGGAAATAATAAATCTCGAAAAGAAATGTTTCAATTCCTTGCATTATCGCCCTGTTTTAATTTATACCTAACTGTGCTTAGAGTTTAAATGAAGGTAGACTCTACGTACTACAATTCAATTTGATAATATTGATACTGACGTGACTCTTTG
This sequence comes from Dreissena polymorpha, assembly GCF_020536995.1. Classification (NCBI taxonomy): domain Eukaryota; kingdom Metazoa; phylum Mollusca; class Bivalvia; order Myida; family Dreissenidae; genus Dreissena; species Dreissena polymorpha. The sequence continues at coordinate 88,337,244 of NC_068355.1, read as the reverse complement.
TTTTCTTTGATTATTTCTTTTATTTTACCTTCATAGCGTGTATTCAGTTTCTTCTATAACGCCTGATTTCGTAAACATAAACTCCACCGCAACAAAACTCCAGAAGTCTTCTGAAAGGAAATTGATTAACAGAGTTATTCTTTAATGTTAGCATCAGCATGTCTAAGAAGTTCTGTGTCTATCTTTTAGGAATATAGACGAGAACATTTTATGAGTCGCGTATACTGCAGACTCAGATCAATATATATTTCGTTTCTGCAATTTAATTCTAGTGTAAATTGTCAGTAAAAATAACAAGTTTCACATTAACGATGTCATATTTGTGTTAATTATGCTACGTGATTTGTAGATAGTTTAAAACTTCTTAATTTTATGTATTGTATTTCTGTGATAAGTTGTAATTCTACGTTTGTTTACACACAGCTGAAAGTGTAACATATAGTTTCCGATGACTTTATCAAATCACATTTTGACTAGATTGACATGTTGTAATATTCTTATGGTGTTTTTAATTGTGTCAGTATTGATGCAACTACAATGCATTGCTTTATAAATGAACGAGTCAAAATAAAAATACTTGTTATAAGTAATGATTTATCCCTAGATCTATATTGTTTTTCTTATTGGCAGGTTCTGTGATTCACTTTTTCATATGTACACACATTTGGTTTGTATAAGCACATGCATAACATGTATGTACTTTTTAGAGTTCTATCAATCTTCATGTTTACCTTTTAACATGTTGTACTATTGTTATGGAACGGATTATAATTTTAAAGTCACTATAACGCTCAAAATCAACGAAAATTTCGTTAAGTATTTCGTAAAATAAAGTTAACACCTTTACACCTTAACAATCAGTGTTCTTTATAGCAATAGCCAAAATATCAACGCTAGATGTGGTATGATTACTTAGATTTTTGTAGATACAAAATGCTCGTTTTTATTTATTTGTGGCCACAATTAATTCCGGGTGTGTAGAAATACCGAAATCCCCTTAATTACCGAAATCCCCAGGGACTAGACTAATAAGCATTGCAAAGTTGTTTTTTCTCGTTAATACTTAATAACCAATTAATAAAAAGTGTTATTCAAAGGAAAAACTAGCTTTCTATTCCATTTTAACATGTAACGTCAACAACAGCACCTCAATACAAAGGAAAATAAACAATGTCTATAAACATTTTTATAAATGTTATTTCAAATACGAACATGTTAAAGCTTTCATATAAATACAATTAAACAGAATGATGTTTAAAAGTCTAGGTCATAATGTAAACATTATAAAACATCAGATACCCAAAAGCAGAGAAAACTTGTTATATTTCACTGTACTTTTTTAGCAGGGAACCTTAAATGAAGGAAAAAACAACAAAACATTTGTTGTATTGACGCACTAGTATAAATGTTTGAATATTCTGATCTGAAAGAATTCCGCACACACACGCGACAGTACGTGCTATACTATGAAAAACACAAATGTTCCTTTCATTATGTAGCATGTTCTTCCAGTCGTTGACACCATATAATAATATAAAGCATATGTTGTTGTATGACAAAAAATTTGGTTATGCTATGATGGTCAAGACTACCCACTGTAATTCACTGTTCTTCCGCTTAATACATAACGTTTTGATAACAATTATGTTTATTGATGCAACAAGAAAGCAAGATTAAAAACGCGTCTATTAATTTGCAATAACTTTTCTAAAGAAAGTTCAAACACACCTCAGTAGTTTTAAGCAATCAACTCTGCCAAATATTACTACAAAAATTAAGCAATAATTAAAACGAAAGCGAACTTCTTACATAGGAGCATGTTATAACGAGAAAAAACTTCGCAGTCAATAGAGATAGAGAACATATATGTAACTCATTTATATTACATATCGTTTCTATAAATAGTATCAAAATGACGTAGCGAGCGGGCCGTTATTCGTATCTAGCGGGCAAATATCTGAAAATAATAGGATAGCGCGGCTTATATAGAAGAAAATGGCGTCCACATTCAGTCTTAGCCAATGGTGATCAATAAAATTAAGCCGCAATTCAACGAAAGAATTGAACATAATTATAATGACACGTAGCACACATTTGAAAAATACGAATATCGAGGAAAACTGAAACTTTTTTGTACATTAGATTGATGCCCCTCTTTGAGCTTTAGAAAGATTCATTTAACGGCAAAGTTTATAGTAAAAGACACACCTCGATGACAACTTTAATCCGATGCTTATAATAATAAAAAACAACAACGATGCTCTTGAATCACACTTTTTTAAACGATTGTATCGGATGCTAATCACTGTCAGCAAAATCACGATTTACGAAATCGAATTACTTGTTTCAGCGAATACAAAAAAATCCTTTCGAAGCTTCCAATGATGCATGGCAAACAAACAATCCAAAATGCGTTTTGGATTCGTTCGATGCTTAAAACATATTTAACTGTACAATAAAAACCTTTCACGTCCGAATAGTTGTATGTTATGTCCAGACAATTAAGCTAAAATGGATGTGTTTGATGTGTTCAGGACATCATCGGACTAGCCGAGATTTAGTGGCTAGTGGAGAAACATCAATAGACGAAGGGCATAAGATATGGTTCAGCGGTGAGCATTCTATACATCGCCAAGGGGTTGCTTTCATCGTCAGGAAGGAGGCAAGCAACAGCGTGATCAGTTGCACCTCAGTCTCAAGCAGACTTATTTCCGTCCGTTTATCAGCGAAACCTCACAAAATCACAATCATCCAGGTCTACGCACCAACAGCTGACTACACAGACGAGGTGATTGAACAGTTTTATGAAGAATTAGAGCGCATAATAGCCATGGTCCCCAAGAAAGACATCCTCGTTGTCCAAGGCGACTGGAACGCCAATGTTGGACCAGACACATACCAAGACTGGTCAGGGATAGTAAAATTTGGCTAAGGAGAGACAAACGATAGTGGTTTGAGACTTTTTGAGTTCGCCAGAAGCCACAAACTCACCCTGTCCTATACGCTGCACAAACACAAACCGTCCAGAACAGCGACCTGACATGCTCCAAACGGGCAAGTTCAAAATCAGCAAATGAAAATGCATTTACTTAAAATATAATATTAACACATGAATATTTTAAACAATAAGTATGCACTTTGGGTTGGAGAGAGAGAGAGAAGACAGAAAAAAGTATTTGTGCTACAGCTTTCCAGTTGATCAGGAAGATCAGACAGTTGTAAAGGTGGGGTTCCGCAGGTTGTGTGGAATATCGAATGTGCTAGGAGCTGTTGACGGTACTCTGATCCCCATAAATGCCCCCAAAGAACATGAAGAGGCGTATGCGTGTAGGAAAGGCTACCATGCTCTGAATGTGCAAGGAATTGTGGACTCAAGATTTAGGTTGCATTTTATCAATAACAATTGTTTGTATTGATTTATTCTTTAAAAAAAATATCAGACATGTATGTAATACTTTGTATTATTGAAATAAATAACATAAATAAACATAACCTCATCTGACATTTAAAGTTTCTTGTTAAAAGTGTAAGGAGAAATGTGTCTCTTTATCTGTCATTGTTTTGTCATACCAGTATTTATTCATTTGTTTAGTCCTTGTATTAACATTGAATGTTTGGAAGTAAAAGGTTTCTAATATTTGAAGAAATAACTTATTAGGCATATATATTGAGTATTTTGAAGCCAGTGGAACTCTATAAGATGTTGCTTTTGCATAAGACACTCTTCAAAAGGAATAAGGTTAACAAGTAAATTCTTTTCGATTCATGTAGGTGGTATGTCTTGTATTTCGGATATGTATTTAACATTTCAGATTCCTGAATTTAGTGTCCACATATCTTGGCTCTAGTCATGATTCGTTCGTGTTTGATAGTTGTGGTGTAAAGGTTTGTATTGTTGTAAACTTAATGAAATGCTAAACATTAAACACACTATTTTACATTCATGATATTATTATATTATATTCTATATACATTTTTAATTTCTTGTAATGATTTATATGATAGCTTTTAAGACTTTAAAACACAAAGTAAAATTTTACAATCAATATTTTTTTAATTAAATTCCCTTTTCGGAGGGATTATACTTGCTATAATCCCTTAAAAGGCTTATTATCTCCCAATATGTCAATCATGTATAATGACATGGTCTTGCAATGCCCTTTTTCAACAGAAACAAAACTGCTCCTTTCAGGATTACCTCGAGAGGAATGATGTTGGGCATTTGTTGGCCGACAGTGGGTATAGTCTTAGGCGCTACTGCCTCACTCCGTTTGCTGCCACACAGAATTCACAACAGATGAGATTTAACAATGCTTACATACGAGGGAGAGTGGTTGTGGAAAGAGCGTTTGGAGTTCCACAATGCAGATCTAGGTTAAATATTAATTTTTTTATTGATGGTACAATATTCATGGATATATTTTCAAAGCTTCATCACACCATATACTCACATGTACAAATAATTTCATTCGAAGTCAATGAATTTACAATAAATAGCCGATTTTATTTGCATACATTCAGTTAAGAAGTAATGGCGACAGTAAACAGAATACAGGGTGGTAAGGACGAAAATTAAAGAGGTCAAGGGGAAATGGATTTAGGAACGATATATCATCATCGACAACGAAATGACCACAGGCAACAGTAAAAAGGCCTACAACACCCTTAAGACCCTCACGAAGACCAGTCAGCACAAGACCGGTGTTATATCAGACGCTGACGAGAGTGTCACAGTCCTTAACAGATGTGGTGAATACTGATGCTACCATTACAACAATCCGCTCCAATCGGACTCCTTAAAAACGATCCCACACAAAAATCGATCGACGAAAGTGCGCCCATTCTTAAGGCTGAGTTGGAGGAGGCAGTGCGTTGTCTTAAGGCAGGAGAAAGCACCGGGAATGTGGATAACGTCCCTTCCGAACTGATTTAACACGGAGGAGAGGGAACGACTGAGGCGTTGACGGCACTTTGCCAAACTATAAGGAAAGAGAGGATGTAGTCCAATGAGTAGACCCAGTCACTGAACATACCCCTACCGAAAAATGGCAACCTTAAGTTGTGCGAGAATTACCGCACCATCAATCTTATCAGTCATCCCAGCAAAGTCATGCTACTTATCATCTTTAATCGATTTAAAAGTAAGGCCGAGGAACAGCTGGCCGAGGAGCAGCCTGAATTCATAGCTTGGCGGAGCACGGTGGATCAGATCGTCAACTACGGAATCATCATTGAAAAACACCTGCAACACCAACGTGACCTCTTCCACAACTTCATTGACTTTAAGAAAGCTTATTACAGCTTGTGGCATGATGGCCTATGGCATGTTATGAGAGAATTTTACATTGACGAAGGGCTGGTGCAACTCATTCAAGAAGTCTACGGAAACGCCACCAGTGCAATACTTCTCAACGGACAGCAGGGGGACTTCTTCGGGACATCAGTTGACGTCCGTCAGCGATGTCTGCTCTTTCCCCTCCTACTCAACCTTTTCATTAGGAAGATAATTCAGGAGACCCTCCATGACCACCACACCTCTATCTCCATCGGTGGAAGACCCATCTCCAACTTGAGATTCGCTGATGATTTTGATCTCATGGGTGACACCAGTAGTGAACTTCATGATGTCACCAACTGCCTCTATGAAAGAGCAAGAGCATACGGGATGGTGGTCAGCACGGAGAAGTCGAAGGTCATGGTGAACAGCACGACCAACACCAGCATTGACATCATCACGAACGGCAAGAAGCTAGAAAAAGTGACCAGCCTCAAGTACTTTGGCGCAACCTGTCCAATGGTGGCACCAGTGCCGCTGAGATCCGAATAAGAATTGCCATGGCAAGGGCAGCGATGGCCAGGCTGAGCATGTTTTTGGACAATCAGTTCCATCAGTTTCCACACCAAGAACAAGCTCTACAAGTCCCTCGTAGTTTCCATTCTACTCTACGGCTGCGAGATCTGGACGTTTCACGCAGACACAGAGCGCAGGATACAGACATTTGAACATAAATGTCTCCGAAGACTGCTCCGCATCTCCTATAAGGGGCACAAGACCAACGAGTACGTCTGGAACATGACTGCAACACTTGTTGTTCCACAATAGCTCTTACTGGCGACCGGCAAACGACGATAGTTGGCTTGGTTTGGACATGTCACCAGGCACGACTCTCTGTGCAAGACTGTTTTCCAGGGCATGTAAGAGGGAGGTCGACGCCGAGGCCGTCAGAAGAAAAGCTGGATAGATAATTGAAAATAATGGACGGATGTGTAATTTAAAATAATGGACATCCCTTCTCATGGATTAATTACTCTCAATTACTACAGACCTGACTGGAGGAGTATTTCCGGTATCGCCGTCCCTCATTTCTCCCAAACGGCCTAACCTGTCAAGTGATTGATGATGATGATGTTATTGTCTAAGTCCAATAATGGGAAGCATTCCGCTATTACAACAATATTTTAAAAAAAGCATTGGACACAACGACATCTTTATCAACGCCTTACCTTAACTTCCAAGCATTCGCATCCAAATATAAGAAACAGATACTTGACTGATTCACGACATTGTATAGATCAAGCCGGTTTCAAACCATCATTTCCAAAGCAGAAACCGATTTAAAAATTACCGTCGATGTCACTTCAAATTATAAGGAGTTCGCTGTAATTTTCCTGACGTAATCACTGTGTAAGGGCGATAAATACTTAAAGGGGCCTTTTCACAGATTTTGGCATTTTTTAACTTATTCATTAAATGCTTTATATTGATAAATGTAAACATTGGATCGTAAAAGCTCCAGTAAAAAATCAAGAACAAAATTAAAAAAAGGAACAGAACATTGCCCGGAGCAGGTTTCGAACCAGTGACCCCTGGAGTCCTGCCAGAGTCCTGAAGTAAAAACGCTTTAGCCTTCTGAGCTATTCCGCCTAGTATACATGCATGACGTATTTTACAGCTTATATAAGCAATCTTCGTAGTTATACAAAATTTAACGACAAAAACAGAACTCTCCAAATTATTCAATCGTTTCGCGTTGCAACGCTTTATATTTTTTTGGTTTTATAATCGTCAAAAGATGCATATAATTGCTATATTAGAGCATGGTAAATGTTCAGTATTACTGTTTCCTCACAAATATCATTACTAAAACGAAAATTTGCGAATCTGAAACAACTTTTTTCAATGTTGTCAATTTACCAAAGCGTGAAAAGATCCCTTTAAAACCAAAGTTGGAGATGAATGTCTTCATGTTTGCGGGTTGATTTTAGATAAGAAGGATTTATTAAGAATAAAAAATTGTTCATGACTTAAATTCTTATCGGCATGTTATATAGCTACAGCGAATTATAAAACAAAAAAACACCATTTTAACAGGTAATGGTAAAAATTAAGATATATAACAAATAAAAGCATGCACTGAAATAGAAGTAATAAAATCATAATAAAAAACAAGCATATAACACACTAATTTTTAAGTCCAAGTAACAAAAAAGACAAAAAGACGTACTGCCTCCCTGATTGAAATGACTTACTTCCTCCCTGATCGAATTGACATACTGCATTCCTGATCGATTTACTGACTGTCTCCCTGATCGAATTTACTTGCTGCCTCTCTGATCAAAAATACTTTCTGCCTCCCTGATCGAATTGCCTGACTGTCTCCCAGATCGAATTGACTGACTGCCTCTTGATCGAAGAGACGAAATGCCTCTCTGATCGGAGAGACTAACAGCCTCCCTGACCAAATTGACTGTCTTCCTTCATGATCAAATGGACTGACTGCCTCCCTGATCGAATTCACTGACTTCCTCCCTGATCGAAGAGACGGACTGCCTCCTTGATCGAATTAACTGACAGCCTCCTTGATCGAAGCGACCTTATCGACTAGCCCCCTGATCGAATTGACTGACTGCCTCCCTGCACATTTACGAACTGCCTTCCTGATCGAATTAACTGACTGCCTTCTTGATCGAAATGTCTTACGGTCTCTCTGATGTAATTTATTGACTGCTGCCCTGATCGAAGAATCTTATTGCCTTCTTTATCGAATGGGCAAACTGCCTTCCAGACCGTATTCGCATACTGCATCTCTGATCAAAGTGACTTACTGCCTATCGTATCGAAATGACTGACTGACTATCAGATCCAATGGACTAACTGCCTCCCTGATCGAGGAAACGTACTACCTCCCTGATAGAAGAGATTTACTGCCTCATTGATCGAAGAGACTGACTCCTTCCCTGATCTAAGAGACTGACTCCCTGATCGATTGACTAAATGCCTCCCTGATTGAATTTACTGACGGACCCCTGATTCTCAATGACTGACTGTCTCCCTTATCGAAATGACCGATGACCTCCCTGATAGACTTGACATACTGCATCCCTTATTGATTTACTGACTGTCTCTTTTATCGAATTGACTTACTGTCTCCTTGATCGAAGAGACTGACTGCCTCTCGCGATCGTTATTCATCATTTTAATAGGTAATCACATGGAATTATTCATTTATATTGTATATTAATGACCTTTGTGAAATTGTATTTAGTTGTATAAAAGTAAGACGAAGGTCATGGCGATTTTACTTAAGCCATCCTTTATAAAAACAATATGTAAATTGGTTAGTCGTTGAGTACAGGGCATTCGTTTGTGTGATGTCGTAAAAACGCTTTGACATACAAGTGTTAAAAGTGGAATGATGAATACTGAGTACAGAAAGAGTATATAACGTATAAATGTCAAAGCACAGAAGATAACATTGTTACGGACGTTATTTAAAGTAGTGATTTTTCCATTTATACACACTAAAAAATCCCTGCACAAGATTTGTAATTGGGATACAACCCACCAGTCCGGTATGGTGACCCATACCGGACTGGTGGGTTGTATCCCAAGTACAAATCTTGTGCAGGGATTTTTTAGTGTGTATAAATGGAAAAATCATTACTTTAAATAACGTCCGTTATATCTATCACCAACAAAACTCTTAAGCTCCGGGAACGGGGATTATAACCGAGCCTCCTATGTGAGAAGCGCGTGTACCACCAACAGCGCCGACCGACAGATGATGTTAAAATAATGATACTTGTCAAAACTTCTTTAATACACAGCTCAAAGTGGGTAAGATTACATATTTGGTACACACTGTATGCTTCTACTTACTGTCCTTCAGACCATAATCGGATTATTGTGTAACGCAAAATTCAAGAAATACTTGTATTGCAGTTAGAGGGAAAAAACCTAATGAAATTACAAAGTTGTTAGATTTTTTTACTCACTGCAAAAAAAGTTTTAAAACAGTCCTTTATTTTGTATGTCAATAATAATTATACGAGCAAGGAGTACAAACAAAAAACAACTTGCACCATTTAACATTATTGAGATGAGTTATAATATATCATGGTGGTAACAATCTGAGATCGATACCGAACCATTGAATTATCACATATTTTCTCAACAAAATCAATCAAATATTTGTACAACCATGTGTCATTGACAACTAAGCAATCGAGGTAAAAAAATTCTATCAAAATCACGATGTTTGATTCAATACTATTAAATCGATGTCTAAAAAATACACTTAAAGCAATTTGAATATCTTGCAATAAAGTCATGTTGCGGTGTTGATATAGTCGCTAATATTTGATATCCATTTCAACCACTCGTGTTTCCGAGCGGCGCACAATGATTTCCACGACTGTCTGTAAAATGATGCCGACGACGACGACAGCAGCCGCGATATAGAGCTTGATGTACTCGCAGAGCGAATTGCTGTATAGGTACGCCATGGTGAAGCCCGCTGCCTGGAACAGCCGCAGATTCGCATATGCGGGCTCCTGATTGGTCGAAAAGATCGCGCCTATCATCGCTGTGGAGAACATTAATTTGAATTACGGTTAACGTATCTCAATCATAATGTTCTATGGTTTTTATATTAATTCATATAGTTTAATTAAATATTATACATGCACGTACTATTTTAATTTCTTTATACATTTCGGTTACGTCTTCTGAAGATGAGTATTTAAAACTTTGTTCGAATACTTATGTCACTTAGTTGAATGGATACTACAGAAATCATGTTTAATGAACTTGAGTTAAAATTAAAACAGCTTTCATCATGTTTATAACATTAATTGATAGAAGCTTGTTTTAATTCGATAATCGAGGCAAAAAATAGAAGATTATGCACCTAAATGCCAGTGTAAATAGCCAAGATTAACCTGGCACAGCCCTTTAGGCATAAATATATTAAAGTTAAGTATAAACAATAAATTAATTTCCGTACCAAAAGCGATTTCATTTGAACCTTACTTAGTATCCACCCATGATTTCAGTAAACTCGTACAAAGCGTGCAAGGAAACAGCTTAATGCAAATATAGAAAACGATCCATGAATACAATTTCCGGTAATTGGGGTCTTAAATGCCAGGTCATTATGTCGGCCTAAAGTAGAAAAAGCGCATCAATGGAAGTACTTAAGAGTGACAGCGAAACAGAATTATATCAACACAATCGCAATAGATACATAACTACCCCTACTAGACCACCGGATGCTTACCTCCGCTCTGCGTTTGCCAGATTGCATCCGCCAGCCCCCAGACTCCCGGTATTAAAAAGAACACGTATGTTTCTGATGGAGTTGGCGTCCAGAAGCGCATAAGGGCCAGCACGGCGAGGTTGAGCAGAGTGGCGAGCCAGCAGAGCGGGATGCGGCCCATGTACTTGCCCAAGAGCCCGGAAAGCGGCGAGCCGATCGTGTTCACCACGCCGAAGCAGATCATCGTGAGCCCCACGTAGCCTAGACCCTTCACGCATGCCACGTAAGACTGTGGAAGAAAGCGACGTAAGGGTCAAGCAAAAGTGATCTTGTAGTGAGCCGGTACCGGGTTTTTTGCTCATTTACACTTCTAACGCAATATTTATCATTATTGTTCGATTATTTATTAAAGGTTTTCATTTTAAAAACTAAAAATATTTTAACATAATAATATTAACTATAATCTTTTATTAATGTTATCTGAATTAATCCATTATTCGATTAATTATCATTTAAACGAGAACTAGAATACAAACAAGACCACCGCATAACGGGTCCCACGCTCGGCTGCGGGTGTAGTTTTGAATAAATGAAAGCTTGACAGATTTTTTTTTAGAGGTCACAGTGACCTTGACCTTTGACCTAGTGACCCAAAAATAGGTGTGGCATGTAGAACTCATCAAGGAGCAGCTACATATGAAGTTTCAAAGTTGTAGGTTGAAGCACTTTGATGTTAGAGCCAATGTTCAATACCTTGACAAAATGTTAAGGTTTTAGCACGACGCGGACGACACGATGACGGACACGACACGACACGACACGACACGACGAGCTGGCTATGACAATACCTCGGGTTTTCTCCGAAAACAGCCGAGCTAAAAAATACAGTCAAAAACGACACAGCATATTTAATTGTTTTTCTTTCAGAGAAACTCATTTGACAATTAATCTCAATCGAAATAATAGTTGAATATGGGGTAATTATGCTGGCAAATGTGTGTTATATCTGATGTGGTACTTGTGTGATACATGTATTGTGGTATGAGCTTGATTTCAACTACATGTCTGCTTTTACACATTGCACGGTTTTACAGACTTACCAAATGAGCATTGTACATTGTTATTTTATAAACAAAACCAACAGCTGTCTCCATAGGATGTCATATGCCCCAGATAAACGCTTTGATAGAAATTATGAGCATTTTTTTGAAAACTCAACGCATTTTTCGAAACCTAAACGCGGACCCTAAGTTAAAGGTAATGGTCAAAGGGGTCAAAATTTGTGTATGTGTATGGAACGGCCTTGTCCATATAGACATTCATACCAAATATGAATGTTACATCTGAAGCGACATAGAAGTTATGAGCATTTTTCGAAACCTAAACGCGGACCCTAAGTTCAAGGTAATGGTCAAAGGGGTCAAAATGTGTGTGTGTGTGTATGGAAAGACCTTGTTCATATAGACATTCATACCAAATATGAATGTTACATCTGAAACGACATAGAAGTTATGAGTATTTTTCGAAACTCAAACGCAAAGTGTGACGGACAGACAGACGGACAGATGGACGGACAGTGCGATCACTATATGCCCTACTTTGGGGGTATACAAATCAAATAGTCACTTGTGAAATGCGTGTTATAGAATGCGGCATTTAAATAAAAGAATACACTGCATTAAACACTTGTTTTTACGGCAATGCGGTCTGGCATAACATTCCAGATGACGTAAGAAATGTACATAGCAGCTCCTAACTCTATGCACATTAATTGAAGGAAATATTATATATATATTATTAATATCTTTAACGCTCCGATTTTTTGTGTTACGCACGTTTATATTATCCGTATATGGCGCTACGCAATTGAATAGGATAGCTCAATTTTTCTGGTCATTACTTATTCTGAAAATTGACCACAAATGTATGCAAAATAAGAAGCACGATTTTTGACATAGAGAATCAATGTTAAAGTCGTGTATGCAATTGTAGTTAGCATCGTGTGCCACGTAGCTTTTCTTCCGACACATTAAAAGAGCGACAGGGGACACTCAATGCCATGCTGTTTAAAAGTCGCTGGGTCGTACCAAGTAGTTTGCAATAGACACAATTTGGAATAGCCATATTCTCTGTTGTACGAACATATTTACTAATAAACAATTTAATGCGAGTCATTTGAAACCAAAATTATTCGTCGGACCATCATTTTCGTGGATTATTATCGGCCCTATCAAACAAGAAATCAATCTTCAACAGCGTTCGAGTCCGAGGTCTCATATCAGATATCAAAACCCAATCCACGAATTTAAGATCAACCGAAATGCCAGATTAAATGAATCCACGAAAATTAATGTCATTTAAAATAAATGCATCTACAGTAGGCCTACCGGTATATTACCTTATGTGTAGATATGATGTGAATATGGAGATTCGCAATAACTAGTGTACATGTGAAAATCAATGAACGCTGAAAATATTGGCTTTTGTTTCTACATGTTAAAAAATTACATTAAGGAATAAAATAAAAACGCATATACGTGTATATGTCTGAGCATCTCACGAAAACCCACTTTAACAGGCAAGAAAGCGTATGTCACAAAACCATGTATGCTTAAAAACCGTTCACAATGCAAGTTCAAAATGTCGAAACAGCATCGAATAAATTATGTGTGAAATGTCATATATCATTACCGGTATAAACTAAATGTAAGTTGACAAACGGTAATGATAAATAACCACACTGTTAAAAAGACATCAGAATGCACAAGAAGAGTGGAAGTACTTAAATGTTGAATACTCAAATGTACAATTATGACAAGATTTTCGCTTACTCGTGTGAACTCGACGAAGAGGATCGACTGCTCCATGCCGGTCCAAATGCTCATTGGAACGAGCAGCGCCATTTTGCGGTCTGTAAACAGTAGGCGGAGTGTGGCCTGCAGCTGCACCCGGACGGACACCTCCGCCCCTTCAGATTTGATGGGTTTCAACAGAAACACGGTGATGATAAGACCGATAATTGTAAAGCCTAAATATATACTGATAAGCGTGTATATTCTCCATTGTGCTGGCAAAGGCATCGTGCTGTTACCTGAACCACCAAATAACTTATCCCACGGACAGTCGTCCGCCCCGCAAAACGAGGGGATTGAAGACGCATTTCCGGCGTCCGGTAATGGCGCTTCGTGCAACACGGCCGATGATATAACGTTACCCCAAATTTGTGTACTTTGAAATGCCATACAAAATATACCAAAGAAGCGGCTGAGCACTGCCTCTAACGGTTCTTTAATGATGTCGCTGTATTCGACAGCTATGGTGGTCAGAAACGCCCCCTGCGCCGTCCACATGAGCCCAGTAGAGAGGCCTTCAATGGCGGCCCCCGGCAAGAGAACGTATTCCAGTGGATAATAGTTACATGCAACGAAAATCGAGAGGCAAATCCACGAGAAGATTAACGCGCCCTTCGCGTTGATCTTGGCGATGATGGCGGGTGCCAGGATGCAGGAGACCAGTCCGCCGCCGGTTATTGCCGCCAGGGAGTACACGCCGAAACCAGGGACCAGACTGGCCTCGAGGTTTTGCAGGCCCGAGTACGCCGTGAACGTGAACACCCAGATCAGGCAGAGCCACGCAAGGTTGAGGCGCAGCTGGAACTTCCGGCTTAGCGCAGTTTTGTACCCGTCATCATTTAGTACGTTCTTAGGGTCGCTTATCTCTGCGAGACTAAACTCAGTTGTATTAACATCCATTGTGTCGGTATATACCTTCCTGTCTTCAACGAAGGCGATTTGAAAATGAATAAATCATAATATATCTTTTACAAGAGATGTATGGTTCATTTGTCATTTTAACAATAATGATTTAATTAGAACAATATACAATGAAATACATGTATATCACAAGATTACACTTATTAGTAACTATTATCATACTGTAACAATAGTGACACTACCAATTGTGTTAAAATTGAAGTATGTCAAACTTTCGCTTGTTATATTGGCGATAAGACTGTATATCTTACAGTGACCTGGCTACAAAATTGTTGTTTAATCGTATATAGATAGTACTTATCAAGGCGTATCAGCAAGCCCATTCTCTGTCGGCGCGTGTACCGGGCCAAGCCGGCAGGTGGAGAGACGAGTTCAACCGCCAACTTTACCGGTACATTCGGTTACTGATAGAGATTTATTTGCTGTTAATATGAACACTTATATATATTTTCTCTTACATTTTGCCTTTACTAGTATTATCTTTATTTTTCGTAAAATACTTATATATTTAATTTCATTTATTTATAATGGTATCAATTAAATAACATAACATACGACTGTTTTAAGGGGTTTTACAGAAGAAGACCCCAAACAGAAACGGCCTAGATTACAGGCTTTAAATACACTCGATCGGATATAATAAATAAAAAAAATATTGTTGTATTGAAACTATTTCATTCGATGGAACAATAACAATAAACTATTGCATATTCACAAAAATAAACAAATATCGACGACCAGAGCCTACTGTCGGATGCAGCAGACTAACTTCGAGGGCTTATTTGCCAATTTTTAGGATTTCAATAAAAGTGTTCCATGACTGTTGTTTTTTACATCTTTGGGGAGTCCCGTGTGATGTTCCGGATCATAGTCTCGAAATTAACCCATTTATACCTATTGGACTCTCCCATCCTGCAAAATTGGATCAATTTATTTCCAAAATAAAGGATGTCTAGTATACTTATTTCTTACATAAATTCCTTTAAGCAAACAGCGCAGACCCTGATGAGATGCCGCATCATGCGGCGTCTCATCTGGGTCTACGCTGTTTGCCAATGCCTTTTTTCTAGACGCTAGGCATAAATGAGTAAACTATTATGTACAGATCGTTTTGGCGGAGGTCTGTGCTCTTGACCGCCTTTTGTCGGATTGCTCATGATTATTTACAATGACAGAGACTGAGGCTGAAAATACTTTATGGCGAAACTCTCTCGCTCTCGTGTTTTCTGCATGGGTAAATCTGAACAGTTTCGCTCCACCTAGATGTATCGACAGTAATAAACCACTGTTCGCCCATGGTATTTCCGATAAATAACAATAAACTGGCACATATTGTGCATCCAATAACACAGGTGCAATATAGTCGAAATGGTAAAATAAGAATGTAATCTTATAGAAACAAAACAAAAAATAAGGCTTAACAGAAGTCCACTACCGGTATGTGTTATCAATTCTTTGTGTAACCTTAGCAACGACAATTTTGGTGTGCCAAAAGAATGAAAATACTTTTTCAGTTGTCTCAGATTCAAGATTATTTGTTATCAGGAGCGAAGTCTTTACAAACACCTTTATGTTTGTTAATTAACACTTTCACTCCAGGATCTTTGTAAGCTGATAAATGTTGATTGACATGTATCGCAGTCATTGATTCTAATGTAAGCATTATTCCTGTGTGAGTTGGTATAACGGTTGTAATACTTATTTTAGAGTTGCTACATTTGTATCACATAGTATTCAACATTACAACCATGAAAATATCTGTAGACATAAATTTGTATATAAATAAGATGTTAATATGTGATGAATTAATAATATATGTTCAGTTAACAACATATGTACAAATATAATCGTATATAAATAAGATGTTGATATGTGAGGAAATAGTTATATATGTGCAGTAAACCCAATCATCACATCAGAGTTGCCACACATTAATAATTTGTTTATTTACAAGAACCAAAAAGACGGGAATCAATGCATACGTAGTGAAATCTACACAGTGAACATCTGCGTTCATTTAAATGTCAGACTCGTGTGTATACACACAGTATATGGTTTGTTTCACAATTTCTATATTGGTTATGTTTGCAGTACAATACATCTATACTAAATATTTTATGTTTAACATTATGTTCTTAAAAAACAGGCCTGTTACATAGATCAGTAATAAGGATAATGTATTTAATATGTCTTAACATATCTCACAATTCACCAAGTATGTTTAAAATGACCTTTGTCCTATTTCGTTGCGGGTTTTTTTTTCTTAAATGACTTATTCACTCTGTATCCTACTTCTTAAAATCAAACTGTTTTTAAACCCTTGAAATTGGGAATTATTTTTTAATTTTTGCACTAAAAATATGTTTGATTTCAATACTTAAAATATCTAATCTAACATTAACCTTTGGACAGTGTCCCAAAATAAGCTTTTGCAACTGGTAGGAAAATCACTAGAACTTACAAATTGTAGCAAACATGCTTTTACTTTCGCGATCAGCAATTGAAGATGTTCACCGTTCCAAAACAAATGTAGGAGTTTCTTCATGCTGGTCATAGAAGCTTCACTTACTAGTGTTCAAAAATGTCATTTTAAACATAAGAGCATTTGTTGCTAAAACGTTGTGAAATAAAGACGAGTATCCGCTCATAATAGATACACCATCAATGAAGTGTTTGCATGATCAAATATCATTTGTTAAAATTGTGTTCAAAAATGTCACTGCGCATATTGTAAAGCATAAATTTACATGCTCGTCATGCATTATGGGATATTTTTTAACCGTCCAGTGGACTCTATAAATCTTCAGTGAAAACGCGACACAGTTTATTTTCTCACACATTTCAGTCTGCTGATTTTCTTCATGAACATGAAAAAATGGCTATGAGCTAGAGGGCCACGGGCCAAACATCTGTTATTCTGTTTGGGGCATACTAAGTCAGGATATTTTAAACTGGTGAATAAGTCATTTCAATATACTATGCTTGAACGTACACGTCTCCTGACAATTGTCTGGCAATAACAGATTATAGGACAAACTGCACCCGGACAATCGGCACCCGATTAAATTATAAACACGGACAAACGGCGCCCGATTTAAGACTAACAAAAGTTATTTCTTTTTTACCAATAAAGATGTTTGACGTGATTTGACTTTGCTGCGAAAGAAAATGCCGTCAACGCCTTATGGACTTAATCGTACTGATAAGTCTAATCCGCTAATTGGTTGGAAAAAAACAGATCGCTAATTGTAAAATAATGTAAATAATACCTGACGGACATAGCGATAAAAGGAGTACTATCTCCGTCTAGTGTGGTCAAATTATATATTGTATACATATATTGGGCTGTTTAGCTCAACAAGGTGCTGACGGGCTTTATGCCAAAAAAAAACACAACACAGGGTGCCGATTGTCCGGGTGCCGTTTGTCCGGATACCACAATAACATTGATTATTGGGAGCATTTAAGCTGAACTTACGTTTTTTTGGTGCAGGTTAGTATATTGTCCAAAATGAATTTAATTGTATATTGCGGTTTGTTATTCCCGATATTTATCAAAAACGTGTAAAATATGACTTGATTTTTGTGGCTCAATTCTTTATGTTTTACGTCCCATGCACTTACATGGTGAATGTCATTTCGGACCAAATAATGTGATAAGCTGGGAACTGACACCGTCCTAATATTTTTAATATTAAACGAAATAATAAATTGTATGAAAATCATATGATGGTACGAGTATATAGCTTTGCAGATTTCCCTCATTTTTACTTTAGAACACCAAGAAACAAGAAATATCTTTAAAAAAGATATACGGCGTTGATTGTGGTCGATGTTTATGAACGATCAAAAGTTATCTCTATGAGATAAAAAGTAGCGGATTCCTTTTTTCTGCGCAGTTGTTAGCTACATCATAAGCAAATCAATTACGGGGTGTTGCGCCAGATTTCGTGGCTTATTTTGCTTTATGTGATATTATTACTCAGATATCTATATTTACAGAATAGAAAAACACAAGAAACATGAAAATAAACGAGTGCATATAGGTCAGCCGGCAATACTCGAATCTTATTTAATTGCATAATTATAGTATAGCGAATTATTGTGGTCATGCTTAATAAACTGGTCTAAATGGATAAATATTTCTAATTAATTTTATCAAAATTGGTCCTTATCATGCAAATTTTGAAACCATATTAAAAATCGATGATTGACATACCACAATAATATCGCCGAATATCTTTATTTTGTATCTTTCTGATCAAAACAGACCTCAAGTGCACAAAGTTTACGAGACGGCGTTTATATAAAGATTTCTGCAACTGACCGCAAACTGACCTTGATACCTTGCGGATTGGAATGCAATGCATTACAGTCACTACGTTATTGTCAGTAAGACACAATGATCGCAACCCCTTTTGCGAACTCCGGTGATGAACTGTATATAAACACTGACTTTCACAAAATGACCGCGTATTGACCCGAAACCTCGCGGGTTGAAATGCAATGCAAGTAAGTACTAAATATGACAACATAGCCTTTAGTTAAACGCTTTTGCGCTGGTAATTCTCTGAAAATAAAAGGTGAACGCACAAACTGTATTTATGTCGAAAATTGATTGTAAAACTGTTCTATCTATTGGGCCTTTTCATTAGAGATAAAATTGTTTCATGCAGTAAAACAGTGTTACAAAGACGCGGATATGTTTCCAATGTTCTGGTGTTATACTCAAATCAGCCAATGGAATAAATGAAGTGTATTCATTCGTACCTAGCCGCGGGAAATTTTATTTGAGTATTATTGGACACTTACAAAGGTCAAGTCAGGGTGAAAAGCTGGCTTATTCAGCTTACGCCGAAAAATATTCTGGAGCTTGCATTAAATAGCGAACATATTGGACTGTAAATATTGTTGTGATTAGAACCTTAGTTCATACGTCAACTTGTTTGTACACCAGTGAGTACTACATGTACGTTCAGAACTTGTTTAGTGTATATTTTTTCACTAAAGACCTATAGTAGTGGTGTATTTAGCGTATTAGCATTTGCTTCAGAGAGCCGCACAAGTCCAGTATTCGAATGGCTATTTTTATTAATAAATTCAATGATTTCAATAGAATGTGCACATTAAAGATTTGTAAGTTAACATATTTAATCACACTTTTCAACAAGATGGCATGAAAGCCCGAAGTCGCTCACCTGAGATACAAAGGAACTGACCTGTTCTCTGTGCAGCCTAGGATATCATTAAAATGATCAGACGATAAATGCCTGTTAACAAAGTTTAATTATAGCCTTATCAGGAAAAATGCCCCCCCCCCCCTGGTGGCTATGTTTTTTCACAAACCGGAACCATTTTCGAACTTTACAAAGATATCATGGAGACAAATATGCTGACAAAGTTTCTTGCATATCTGACAATAAATGTGGCCTCTAGTTTTACTCTTAAAAGCCATATAAGGAAAAATGCCCTGCTCACTGTCGGCCATGTTTTTCAACCAACAGTAAACATTAACGAACTAGTCCAAGATATGATTGGGACAAAAGCGATCACCAAAGCTCACCATGAGTACATTGTGCTCAGGTGAGCCAAAAATATGAAAGTATGCAAACCCACTAAGTGTGCTTTGAAGAATTAACATGACTCACACGTCAAAACTAAGGTAAGTATCAGAAAGCATTACAGAAACAAGAGATTTGTTTGTCAGAAAACCAATGCCCCCTTCTGTGCCGCTTTGGTTTATATAAAAAGTGTATCATTTGGCAGGTACAGATAATTATCTCCCTATGAAGCTTATTACTTCCAGTGGATTTGAATTTGACCTTTCTCCACTCAAAATGTGCAGCTCCATGAGATACACATGCATGCCAAATATCCAAGTTGCTATCTGAAGCGGTACACATTATGAGCATTTTTCGAAACCTAAACGCAAAACCTAAACGCAAAGTGTGACGGAGAGACAGACGGACAGTCCGATCACTATATGCCCTCCTTCGGGGGAAAAAAAAAAGGGAATGTGTAATATAAAAGAAAATTCCAAAGTCCAAGGCCCGTAACATCATAAAACAAGGGACAAAATTGTCACAAAACCAGGTTTTCAAAAAAATATATTTATAACTAGAGCTTTGTCACAGACGTGACGTATGACCCCACATGCTGCATTGACACAGAATATTTTTCATGCTGTCTTCACAAAACAAGAGAAGCTTATTTATGGCGATTTTTAAGAATTATTATGCCATTATCATTTATCGCCATTTTGACCTTTGAACTCTTGAATTCTTTCGCATGACACGTCGTCCAATGACTGTAAACAAAATTAATGTACAGTCATTTTAAAATCTCACAATGAATGACATTGTTATGGCCTGGACAAGCTCATTTATGGCAATTTTTGACTTTTGAACTCCAAGTGTGACCTTGACCTTGGAGATATCGACCTAATTCTTTTGCATGACACATCGTCCAATGATTGCGAACAAATGTACCTAGTAATTTTAAAATCTCACAATGAATGGCATAGTTATGGCCCGGGCAAGATCATTTATGGTCATTTTCGACCTTTGAACTCAAAGTGTGACCTTAACCTTGGATATATCAACGCAATTCTTCACATGACACACCGTCTAATGATTGTGAACAAATGTACAGAGTAATTTTAAAATCTCACAATGATCGACATAGTTATGGCCCGGACAAGATCATTTATGGCCATTTTTTACCTTTGAACTCACAGTGTAACCTTGACGTCGCAGATATCAACGAAATTCTTTCACATGACACATCGTCCAATAATGGTGAACAAATGTGCCAAAATGATTTTAAAATCTCACAATGAACGACATAGTCACGGCCCGGACAAGCTCATTTATGGTCACTTTTGACCTTTGAACTCAAAGTGTGATCTTGACCTTGGAGATATCTATGTAATTCTTTCGCATGACACACCGTCCAATGATGGTGAACAAATGTGCCAAATGATTTTAAAATCTCACAATGAACGACAAAGTTATGGCCCAGACAAGTTTGTTCTGCCCGCCCATCAGCCCGCCGACATTCGCCAATCTAATAACCAGTTTTTTCCTACGGAAAACCTGGTTAAAAATTAATGGACCAAAACACAATTCAAATTTGATTTGTAAGTCATGCAAAAATTCAGGTCGATATCTGCAAGTGTTTAGGAAAAAATTCCAGTAGAGGGGTGCCCGCGCGGACATTTGAATTGACAGACAAATGGACTGTGGGACTGCTATACATATAATACATTTAACTATACCAGAGGTTGGGGCATGAAAATGCATTTTAAGAATTTTGAGTCCATCATGTTCTTAGTAAAACATTACAGACACATACAATTCATGATATGGTTAATTGTGGACATAACAAACAGACAAAAACTAGCTATGTATTTTATAACCTCTTTATTTAATATTAATCAACATAAAACATTCTACAAAAATCCACCTGCTGTTGAATTCCAAAATGTTCTACATGTCACTCAAGCATTTTGATCGCAATTCTTTTTTCCCAAATTAAATATCAGATAAAAGAACTGGATATATTAGGTGTCTAATCCTCGTCCTCCTCCTCCTTTCTAGTTCTTAGATGGCCATAATCCTCAGGGTTGTGAAACTTCTGGATCTTGTAGTTGAAAAGACAGGTCTTTCCATCACCCCACGGGTAAGGCTACAATGGTCAGTTGAAAAATGTTACAAAAAGCAACTCATTTACATGAGCATCATTATTTTAACAAGGGCTGTTTGTAAAACATGCATGCCCCCCATATGGGCTCTCCATTGTAGTGAGAGCCATCGTGTGAATATGTTTTTGTCACTGTGACCTTGACCTTTGACCTAGTGACCTGAAAATCATTAGGGGTCATCTGCCAGTCATGATCAATGTACCAATGAAGTTTCATGATCCTCGCCATAAGCATTCTTGAGTTATCATCCGGACATCATTTTACTATTTCAGGTCACCGTGACCTTGACCTTTGACCTAGTAACCTGAAAATCAATAGGGGTCATCTGCGAGTCATTATCATTCTACCTATCAAGTTTCATGATCCTAGGAATAAGCGTTCTTCAGTTATCATCCGGAAACCATTTTACTATTTCGGGTAATCGTGACCTTGACCTTTGACCTAGTGACCTGAAAATCAATAGGGGTCATCTGCGAGTCATGATCAATCTACCTATCAAGTTTCATGATCCTAGGCTAAAGCTTTCTTGAGTTATCATCCGGAAACCATTTTACTATTTCGGGTCATTGTGACCTTGACCTTTGACCTAGTGACCTCAAAATCAATAGGGGTCATCTGCGAGTCCTGATCAATCTACCCATCAAGTTTCATGATCCTTGGCCTAAGCGTTCTTGAGTTATCATCTGGAAACCATTTTACTATTTCGGGTCACCGTGACCTTGACCTTTGACCTAGTGACCTCAAAATCAATAGGGGTCATCTGCGAGTCATGATCAATGTACCTATGAAGTTTCATGATCCTAGGCCCAAGCGTTCTTGAGTCATCGTCTGACAACCACCTGGTGGACGGACCGACAGACCGACCGACATACCGACATGAGCAAAGCAATATACCCCCTCTTCTTCGAAAGGGGGCATAATAATTTTTGGAAGCTTAAATGATTCGGTAAAGTACAATCATGTTCTAGTAAATGGCAGGTTGCATCCAAGGACATATGAACTACAACAGAATCTAAAAAGCACATGAAAACTCAAGAGCAAAAAATAATTTGTAAAATATTTTTTTTTTAAAGGTATCACATTACAAGAGGGCCAAGATGGCCCAAGTTCGCTCACCTGAGAGGAGTCGGTTCATTCAATCTTTACCAAATGTCAAACTTGACCTAGATATTGTCCAGACAAACATCCTGGTCAAGTTTCATGATTATTTCATCTGTGAGTCATGATCAATGTACCTATGAAGTTTCATGATCCTAGGCGTAAGCATTCTTGAGTTATCATCCGGAAACCATTTTTCTAAGTTGAGTCATCGTGACTTTGACAGCCATTGTGTGAATACGTTTTTTGGCACTGTGACCTTGACCTTTGACCTAGTGACCTGATAATCAATAGGGGTCATCTGCGAGTCATGATCAATATACCTATGAAGTTTCATGAACCTAGGCATAAGTGTTCATGAGTTATCATACAGAAACCATTTTACTATTTCAGGTCACCGTGAATTTGACCTTTGACCTAGTGACCTGAAAATCAATAGGGGTCATCTTCGAGTCATGATCAATGTACCTACGAAGTTTTATGATCCTAGGCATAAGCGTTCTTGAGTAATCATCTGGAAACCATTTTACTTATTCGGGTCACCGTGACCTTAACCTTTGACCTAGTGACCTGAAAATCAATAGGGGTCATCTACGAGTCATGATCAATGTACCTATGAAGTTTCATGATCCTAGGCCTAAGCGTTCTTGAGTAATCATCTGGAAATCGTTTTACTATTTCGGGTCATCATGACCTTGACCTTTGACCTAGTGACCTGAAAATCAATAGGGGTCATCTACGAGTTATGATCAATGTGCCTATGAAGTTTCATGATCCTAGGCCTAAGCATTCTTGAATTATCATCAGGAAACCATTTTACTATTTCGGGTCATCGTGACCTTGACCTTTGACCTAGTGACCTGAAAATCAATAGGGGTTATCTGCGAGTCATGATCAATGTATCTATGAAGTTTTATGATCCTAGGCATAAGAGTTCTTGAGTTATTATCCAGAAACCATTTTACTGCTTTGGGTCACCGTGACCTTGACCTTTGACCTAATGACCTGAAAATCAATAGGGGTCATCTGCAAGTCATGATCAATGTACCTATGAAGTTTCCTGATCCTAGGCATAAGTGTTCTTGAGTTATCATCCGGAAACCATTTTACTATTTTGGGTCATCTTGACCTTGACCATTGACCTAGTGACCTGAAAATCAATAGGGGTCATCTGCGAGTCATGATCAATGTACCTATGAAGTTTCATGATCCTTGGCATAAGCGCTCTTGAGATATCATCCGGAAACCATCTGGTGGACGGATGGACAGACATGAGCAAAACAATATACCCCCTCTTCTTCGAAAGGGGGGGGCATAATGAGAAAACTGCCCCACTCCCAGCAGCCATGTTATTCAACTGACCCGAACCATTTTTTAACTCAACTCTCGTATCAAGGAAACAAATGTTCTGAGCAAATTTCATGAAAATTGGGCCAAAAATGTGACTTCTACTGTGTTCACATGTTTTCACTATATACATATAGAGAAAAATGCCCCGCCCACTAATGACCATGTTTTTTCACCGATCCCGACCATTTTCAAACTCGTCCGAAATATCAATAAAACCAATGTTTTGACCAATTTTCATGATGATTGGGTAAAAATTGTGACTTCTAGAGTGTTTACAAGGTTTCTCTATAGCCAAATAAGGAAAACTGACCCGCCATCTGGCGCCCATGTTTTTCAACGGATCGGAACCACTTTTGAACTCAATCAAGATATCATTAAGATAAACATTTTGACAAAGTTACATAAAGATAGGGCATGAAATATGACTTCTACAGTGTTTAGAAGGTTTTTCTTTTTTTTTGACCTAGTGACCTAGTTTTTGACCCGGCACAACCCAGTTTCGAACTTGGCCGAGATTTCATTGGGACAAAGCTTCTGACCAAGTTTCATGAAGATGGGACAAGAAATGTGGCCTCTAGAGTGTTTACGAGCAAATGTTTACGGACTGATGGACATACAACGAACAAAGACCGGTCACAAAAGCTCACCTGAGCAATCAGGTGAGCTAAAAAATCAATGTTCCTTACAGCATTAGCCAAAGTTTCAATTCTAGATGTGGTTTAAAGCATATATTTGAATGTGATACAAAATGCTCTTTTTTATATTTTTTGTGTGTCACAATATATATTTCATGTAAATTTCCGGCTATGATATCCTTACATTTACAAGCGAACACGAGTCTTGTTTCTGGCAGCTTTGGAAGCACGACATAGTTCTCATGCTGTTCTTCCGACGCTGCCAGAAGCCAGTCTTGTGTTTGTTCGCAAATGTTCGGATATCGTGGAGGGAAATTAAATGGAATATATTGTTGCACGAAAAATAAAAGAGACTAGGTATCTCGTTAAATCTATGTAATTGTTAACATACCACATCTAGCGTAGAAATTTTGGCTAATGCTAAGAATTACTGATTTTTTATGGGTTTACTTTATTTTACAAAATATTTTTCAAAATATTCGTTGATTTTGAGTACATATATTACTCAAAATCATCATATAATAACAGGGTTGGCACCAATCGACCGCCCCCCGTTTTAACCGGCGGTTTTTACCGGTTAAAACCGCCCCGGTCAATACTCCCAAAGTGGTCATTACTGGTCGATTGAACTTTACCCCCAATTTTGATTAATATTCCATGCTTAATAAAACAATATTGATAATATAAATTAAACAGACATGTTGCCAATAATGTCTTAAGCTATTAAAACCCACTATTTTATACCTGTTCATGCAATTTGTAGGCCAATCTCTCAAAATTTTGCAAATGAGTCAAGTTGGTCAATTGAATTTTGCTGGGCGATTGAATTTTTTTTTCAATTTTAACGAATTATGAATGCTCAGAAAATTCTGATTAAACAAGAACCTATCAATTACTGTGTATTAGTTGTTCCTCATGCCCCACTGTCTCCACAGTCTTTCACAGTCTTCAAACCTATACAGGTTAGGGCCCCCAAAACTGATAATAGGGCCTTACATGGCACCTTTGACACAACCCTTACTTGTCATGTATTCTTGCCTGGATTTCTTTAACAAAATAGTGAAAAAATATTTTATTTTACCATTGATATAAAAAAAAACTTAATAAGAAATAATTATTAAAAGGAAGAAATAATTGAAAAGAAGAGTCTAGAGTAGACCCACAATTGGTAAACATTATTTGTTGTCAAAATCAAGAACTTTGATTGCTTATTCATTTGAAGACCAATTGAACTTTAAAATAAGAAAACCCTCTTAATATAGAAAGGAGACAAGTTAGAAGTAACTTTTAAATTAATAACATTAATAGCAAGTTATCTCATTTTGTTTGAGTGAAATGAAATAGCCTAAGCCCAGGTAGGGCAGATTTGCTTCCTTGTCACTATCAGAGACATACCAGTGCATGCATTTTATTACCAATTAAGGCTTAGGGGCCAGATCATTTATGACCCTAGAAACCACAAGAGTTCTGTTTGTCCATCAGCTTATCAAATAGATATATCAATAGATCAGTGAAATACTATGGTAACTACAAAAGTAATAATACTTCAGTAACAGATGTGATACACTGAGATAAAGATATTGCCTTAGTTCTTTTGTATTTGAGACCGTTTCCATAAATAATTAAGAAGCATTTTTTACAGTTTTAAAGCTTTTTTTTACAATAGATAACTCAAAAAAAGTTTATCAATTACAGAATAATGATTGATTTAATATAGAATAGCTTAAATTCTTCCTTTGTCAAGTTTAAATGCTACAATTTTCAATGGACCAGTATTGACCAATAATGACCAGTATTGACCGGTTTTAACCGGGTATTGACTGCCGGCCCGGTCAATACTCAATTGACCGGTCAATATGCCAACCCTGTATAATAATACCACTTCTTAAGATAACTTTTGGACATACATTAGCCTTGGTTTATCCTTTATTTAGCATTCTATGACATTCAAAACTGTTAATCGTAGTACCAGCAATATACCATCTTTCCCAGCTCAATGACATTTCCTTCAAACCTGTTCCACATTAGAGAGTGTGATAAAAGATGATAATCTCACCTTAAACATTAAAATTTTCTTATATTGGTCACAAACATTTCAGTTGGCCAAAATTTTTAATGTTATACGCACATGGTGCAAGTTTGTTAAAAACAAGAGATGTGTTAGTCAGAAACACAATGCTCCCTATTGCGCCACTTTAATTAATTTTTTTTACCTTTGACCTTGAAGGATGACCTTGACCTTAAACTTCCACCACTCAAAATGTGCAGCTTCATGAGAACGCCGCTTTGATTTTTTTTTTCTTTACCTTAGACCTTGAAGGATGACCTTGACCTTGAAGGATGACCTTGAACTTCCACCACTAAAATGTGCAGCTTCATGATAACGCCGCTTTGATGATTTTTTTTTAACCTTTGACCTTGAAGGATGAGCTTGACCTTCCACCACTCAAAATGTGCAGCTTCATGTGATACACATGCATGCCTTATATCAAGTTGCTATCTTCAATATTGAAAAAGTTATGGCCAATGTTAAAGTTTTCGGACGGACAGACGCCATATATTTGACATTTGACCTTGAACTTCACCTTTCACCACTCAAAATGTTCAGCTCCATGAGATACACATGCATGCCAAATATTAAGTTTCTATCTTCAATAGTGAAAAAGTTATGGCCAATGTTAAAGTTTTTTTCGGACGGACAGACTGACTGACTGACATATACTGGCGGACATCCAACTGCTACATGTATATGCCACCCTACTGGGGGCATAAAAATACGTTTATAATTAAGACTTTGTTGCCTGAAAGTCTTAATACTAACCTTTTTAAATAATTGTTTTCACTAAGAATAGGCAATAACTCTAGTCTTTTTTCTTTAATCTGGACCATTTTGATTGTTTTGAAGAATAACCTTTATCCACATCATGTGCAAGTATTGCCAAGATTGGAAGAAAAATAAAGCTTCTATTATGGATTATCAGCTCAAAAGAATCAATCTGATTCAAGTGTTTATGATAATCCATTAAATTAATGATATTGATGCTGGAACCTTTTTCAAATACATTTGCTGAGAATAGTGCGACTATAAGGCTATTGTTTAAAACTTTCAAAACGGAAAGCACATTTGTCAATTTGCCTCCATTCTTTTGGACAACGAAAAGACGCAGTTTCGAACAATCTACCTCAAGACATTGTGAAATGTGATACCGTAATTTTGCTCATGGCTCTACTAAACAAATTCTGGTTGGATAAGCGTTTTGACATCTCAGAAGTGTTTTAATAAAAGTAAATTTAATTACATAGTGGCATCTATAACCTAAAAAAATCAGACCTGTGTTGAGATATTAAAATTGAAGAAGTTTAAAGGGATCAATAGGCTGTTAGAGCTATTGAAATTCCCTAGAAGACACAAGGTAGACACAATATAGATATTACACTTTGTCCTCTAAGTGTATTTTCTTAAAAGAAAATGCCAGACTTCTTGTGATGCTGGTCATATCTTGCCCATTATTGAATCGATGGATCCAGGATTTTGTGGTCATGGACAGACTATGCAAGTTCTGTCACGATTATTCTTATTGATGCCAGAAAAATAATAGATGATGCAGCAGAGATCCCTACAACCTAAAGCTTACCAAGCCCTTTGTGCTCAGGTAAGCTAAAATTCTAACGGATACCATGCTTTTGTAATCAATTTTTAAATGTCAAGAAAACATCCTGCACAACTATTGGCAAGAAAGATCATTCAGTGCATAAATTACTATCCAAGATACATGTACAAATGTAATATTTCTTTTTAAAAGTACTCATTTAAGGAATATACAGTTTGAGATTAATAGTAAATACTAGGGATGGCATCGAATACCAATATCGGTATTTGCATGTTCGCAAATTCATTCAATTGAATATTCGAATATTCGCATAAAATGGCTGGATTGATTTTACCTTGTTATGTGTTAATTTCCATTGGTTTGTAAGTTATATCCGTTTGCTAAATACGAGGCTGTTTATTAACGTTGCTATCGAATAATTGTATCTCTGTCGACTAATACATGACCAATACTGTGATCGGGCACAAATAAAATGAAAAACATCATGTCATTGAATTTTATTTTTTAATGATTCCACAGATTTGTAGCAGACCGCGCATATGTAAAACTAAGTTTACACACATTACACGTTGCGGTCTGCTTATCCACAGACCGTGTAAAGTATTCCATACTGCAGAAGGGGCTGGTGGCATTTTCAGATTTGAATTATGATTCCTTGATGATTGTTTAATTTATTTCATCTGTTACTTTTGAGTAATTCACATATTTAAATGTATGTTCAAACTGTGATCACAAAACCTAAATTATTATTCGCAAGTAAATTGAAGCCCTTAATTGGTACCTTATTGACAAACAACAGTTCGGGCCCTTTCTTATAGTAAGTATATTGCATTGCGCGATTTGAGTAATTCACACATTTTAATGACTGTACATACTGTGATCACAAAACTTAATTATTATTCACCAGTCAATTGAAACCGTTAATTGGCACCCCATTGGCAAACAACAGTCGGGGCCTTTCTTAGAGTGTGTATATTGCATTGCGCAATCAACACTGATACAGGCCGCGTTATCAGTTTGACACGAAGAACGTCACGTCAAACATGTTACTCCCAGGTGATTTCGGTTGCTTTTTAGTAAGCGGTTCGCAGGTCATTAAATATTGGTGAAATTAAGTTTGGAAAAAATGCAAATATCATTTTTATTATTTGAATGCTGACCATTTAATCGAATATTTGAATAATTTTGCCATCCCAAGTAAATACATGTATTTAATTTGGCCAAGATAATAAACATTTTTTTGCACAAATGTCTTAATGTTTTACATGCTCAGGGCTCAACATTAACTGTTGTCCTATTGCCCCTGGCAAGTAAAAGTTGGGTCCGAGCAAGTTATTTTATAATCTAGTTGTCCGCCCAGAAAAGTGCAAAAAAGAACAAAGAGCATTTAATTTAGACTTTAATTGCTGTAATCATTTTGTTAAATGTTCAAAAATAAAAAAGGTTTTGTGCTGTATCATTTTGGTTTATTAAAACATATGAGGTTTACAGTTGATGTGATATTTCATGTTTTGGCAAGTGGCTTTACGTTCAGGGCAAGTAGATTTTCTAAGTACTTAGTTATTTTTTCGGTTAATGTTGAGCCCTGATGCTACATTGTATGTTTTCAAAGGTCTTTATAAAGTATAGCTGGTTCACTGACCTTGGTCATTATGTGAAGATGGGGGAAGTCTGGCAGAGGTTCACGCTCCACATGGTGAGTCATGATGTACCACTTGTACAGGGCCAGGCCTGGGGCCACCAGTCCCCAGATCATGTAAGTGTACATCTTACATTCCCGCACTGAAACAAGGGCATACATGACTTAGTATAAGTATAAAGTCAGTTCAGCAGCTTGTTACATACATGTATTTCAGCACTGTATGCTCAAGTCACTTAGGCCCAAAACTGTGGCCACTTTGGCCTAGACATTTTTGTAAGTAGTAGTTACTTAGGCACTAAACTGTGACAACTTTGGCATAGACATTTTGTCAAACTGGCAGTGGCACAAATGTTTGAGAAATCTGAAATTTGTACTTGCAGAAATTGCAAGCTTTATATTTTTCAACTCGCTATTCATAAATCTCGCTCGCATTTTGCGAGTGTGCGAGCTAACAGTCTTCGAATAAGCCTGAAGCCCGAGTCGATTCTTGGGCCGGTCGGTCGATCCTTAATGCTTATAAAATAGCCCGACCGGTCGATTAAATATTTGAGCGTCATATCAATAACCTGATTTATATGCGTTTTTAAGAGGCACAATTAAATTCGCTTTTTAAATGCCTCAAATGACGTTATACGTTGTAAAGAATTGCATGAACACATGCGGCCGCCATTTTTCTAAACTTTCGTGTAAACATCCGGGTATGTTGCTATTTAAAGTAATGATACAATTGACGCCCAATCGAGACGAGGTTATTCAAACTGAACATGGGTAGATCACATTCTGGGATGTTCGAGCATCGGGCACTTCGTAATGTTTTAAAATAATGACCAATCTAGAAGCCTATTTAAAATTAAGAAGCGTTTTCCGAAAATGTATTTATAATTCATGAACAATGGACGAAGTAATTTTCAATAAAAATAAAAGAGTCTGTAAGCAGTCTTCACGCTAAATATTTAAGCCAAATAGCCCTTCGGGCAAATAAGATGGAATTTTGAATAGCCCGAAGACATGTTCTATAGCCCGAGGTCAATTTAAATTTTATTACTTTTTTGGCCAGGAACACCAAAATAGTTATTAACAAGGGACAAAATTGTCACAAAACCAGGTTTTCATTGTGAAAAAAAATCTGATAAAGGGAGAAAACTCAAACTGAACTTTTGAAATGAACAAACAAAATTCACCCCCTTTGTAAGTTTGTTTTTAAAAAAAATCTATTTTTAGTCGTGGCGACCTTGACATTGGAGATATTGACGTGATTCTTTCGTGCCACACACCGTCCCATGATGGTGAACAAATGTGCCAAATGATTTTAAAATCTCACAATGAATGACATAGTTATGGCCAGGACAAGCTCATTTATGGCCATTTTTGACCTTTGAACTCTCAGTGTGACTTTGACCTTGGAGATATCGACATAATTATTTCGTGCGACACACCGTCCAATGATGGTGAACAAATGTGCCAAATGATTTTAAAATCTGACAATGAACGACAAAGTTATGGCCCGGACAAGCTTGTTCCGCCCGCCCGCCAGCCCGCCCACATTCGCCAATCTAATAACCAGTTTTTTCCTTCGGAAAACCTGGTTAACAAGAAAATCTACTTCCATTAGTAAAAACAGATGAAGGTGATTACAGTAATAAAGGGTATTATGTTTCCTTTTGAAATGCATTTTATACAAAATGCACCAGATAATTATGCTGTTTAATGTAACTTTATTATTACACATGTTCTTATTCAATGATTCCATTAATCAGTTTGACCGGTGTTTGGTTTTATTTTAAAGCAAATCGAATTATTATCATGTTGAAAAAATATCCGAAGAACTTCAAAAATACATCAGCCTATTAAAATAACAGATTATTATCGTATTATTACTAGGACAATCGCCTGTGAATTTCTGAATTGTCGGCATGTGGCTTCAGAACAAAAGGCCACTGGGTGTGTTAATTGCCCAATCTGCCAAGTGACAATGTCTGCTTCTTTAATTTACTCCCAATGTTTTGATAAGTATGTGTCAACCGTGAAAAGTATTGTATATTCGTTAACAGATTATAGTAGCAAAATAGGTCACATAGCAGAACGAAATTACATAATAAACGAAAGTACTACAATTATTAATAATACGCTGAAAAATTGTCTTCTAATACGCAAGAATAATTTATTAAAACACATGGAGACTTAACTGTAATAAGGATCAATTTGTTTTAACCCAATGCGTACAATATCCCTTACAGACTCTTTTATTCTTATTGAAAAATAACTTTGTCCATTTTTCATGAATTATATATACATTTTCGTAAAACGCTTCTGAAATTAAATACACTTCTAGATTGGTCATTACTTTAAAACATTGCGAAGTGCCCGATGCGCGAACATCCCGGATCTACGCATGTTCAGTTTGAATAACCTCATCTTGAAAAGGCGTCAATTGCATCATTTCTTTAAATAGCAACATACCCGGATGTTTACACGACAGTTTAGAAAAATGGCGCCCGCATGCTTTTAAACGTATAACGTCATTTTAGGCATTTAAATAGCAAATTTAATCGTGCCTCTTAAAAATGCGTATAAATCAGGTCATTGATATGACGCTCAAATATTTAATCGACCGATCGAGCTATTTTATAAGCATTTAGGATCGACCGACCGGCCCAAGAATCGACTCGGGCTTCTGGCTTATAGGCTAATTCGAAGACTGTGTAAGGGATATTGTACGCATTGGGTTAAAAACAAATTGATCCTTATTACAGTTAGATTTTCATGCGTTTTAATCAATTATTCTTGCGTATTAGAAGACGTTTTTTCAACTTATTATTAATAAGTGTAGTACTTTCGTTTGTTCTGCAATCTCGTTCTGCTACGTGACCTACTTTGCTACTTAAAATCTGTTTACAAATATACAATACTTTTCACAGTTGACACATGCTTATCAAAACATCGGGAGTAAATTAAAGAAGCAGACATTGTCATTTGGTAGATTCGGCAATTAACACACCCAGTGGCCTTTTGTTCTGAAGCCACATGCCGACAATTCAGAAATTCACTGGCAATTTACCTAGTTATAATACGATAATAATCAATTTGCTTTAAATATAACCTAACACTGGTCAAACTGATTAATGGAATCGTTGAATGAGAACATGTGTAATAATAAAGTTACAATAAACAGCATAATTATCTGGTGCATTTTGTATAAAAAGCATTTCAAAAGGAAACAGAATACCCTTTATTACTGTAATCACATGCGTCTGTTTTTACTAATGGAAGTAGATTTTCTGATTGTTAATAACTATTTTGGTGTTCCTGGCCAAAAAAGTAATAACATTTACATGTATATTGACCTCTTTGGGCTATTGAACATGTCTTCAGGCTATTCAAAATTCCATCTGATAAGCCCGAAGGGCTATTTGGCTAAAATATTTAGCGTGAAGACTGCGAGCTAAGTTTCGGTCCCTGGCTTATTCTTGCAAGATATTAGATTTGGACAGATATTTTGTGAAAGTACATATAAGCATTAGCTTTATTTAATATTTTATTGTATGAGATGTAAAACAACAGCATGCAGGATTGTCAAAAAATGTTGACATGATGATATACACATGTTCAGTGGGTATACCGCAGGGCTCAACATTAATGGTTGTCCTATTGCCCCTGGCAAGTAAAAGTTGGGTCCGGGCAAGTTATTTTATAATCTAGTTGTCCGCCTGGGCAAGTGCAAAAATAAACAAAGAACATTTACAATGTAATTTAGACTTTAATTGCTGTAATCATTTTGTTAAATGTTCAAACATAAAAAATAAAGGTTTTGTGGTGTATAATTATGATCTTTAATAAAAAAATATGAGCTTTACAGTTAATGTGATATATCATGTTTGGGCAAGTGTCTTTACGTTCAGGGCAAGTAGATTTTTTAAGTACTTGCCTGGCAGGGCAAGTTGGTTTTTAGGTTAATGTTGAGCCCTGTATACCCCTGCTTTATTGGATGAAAGTAAGTAATTTAATCAAATCTATATGAACAATATGGTAGGTTCTTGTTAAGTGGTGGGTTCTTCTTGAGTTGTAGGTATGGTGATCGTGTTAAATCCCTTATTATGTAAGAGGCAACTTATGCTGTCAAGTGTGTTTAATAATTAACATTAATATCAATATCATATTTTGCACGTTTACATTCAAGTGAAGCCAAAAACCAATCATACAAATGACATTTTTGACCCTTTCAAATGTAAATATGGGGGATTTTGGTAATAGGTGGGCGAATATAGAATTACCGAAATCCCTACAAGTAATTATTTTTCAAAAGAAGTGGGATATTGTTGTTAAGTTTTTGTCTGTACCACTGCTTTCTAATATCAAAAAGCCCCCAGATTATTTTTTGACAATTGGACCTCTTTACAGCGGGAATTTGGTACCTGATCGTGCTTGTGCAAATATGCACTATGAATTCATACTTGGAATCCCAATGATAATGTTTATATTCTAGTTTTTCACTACCAAGCGTGGATAAAAACAATGTTTCGTCAATCAATTCAGTGTATTTTACAATATTCTATCTTTAAATCAACAGTATTTTTTATAAATAACTAATATTAATGGGGATTTCGGCATTTCTACACACCGCTCTCCACCCACTTATACTAAAAAGTGAAGGTCACTAACAATACTTCTTACAATGGAACTCGTGGTACTCTGTGTACGGCTGTACTACTTGGAGGGATTTGCTGGTGGAAATATTTGTACGAGCAGCATTCTGTGTCTGTTTAGCAGACAAACGCCTAATATTGGCTAAAATGCCTTTTCCTAAGACGCCCGACATATTTACGACTCTTCAAAGGTGTACGAGCACAACGGCTACATTACACTTTAAACAACTCTTCACACACAATATAATCAAGCTTTGCTGGTTCCTGTCAAATCGATCTGCAGAGGTTGAAATTCGCTGATAAACATAATTTGATATCCCTGCGCGGATATTGTTTAATAAAATCGACACTCAGAACTTTGTTTGGTTTTATTCCGACTCTGTCATATTTCTTGTGGCATTTACAGTGAGTGAGTGTGATCTATAATTCTACACAGATAACTATATATTTTCGACTTTTAAATTACAGCATGATAAATGTCAAACGTTCTGGAAGTTAAAAAAAATAGATGCACAATTAAACTTTGCTAAATTGGCGATAGTGAACAAAGTCTATAATCGATAATATCATTACCCATATTCGATCTTTATCAATAGTAACATTTTTAAAACTTCATACAGTTACTCTTTTATAAATATTTCGGCCACAGGCTTTCTTCAGTAAACGAATATCCAGAAAATGTTACATAGCGTTCCTTCTGTTAAAAAATAATTGATGATGCTCGAACAGAAAGATCAGCAGACACCTGCGCCGATGGCTGGGAATACCACCAAGCTTTACCAGCATCGGATTGTATGGGCGATCGACCCAGCTACAACTCCCGCTATCATCACTAGTGGAGGAGTTCAAAGTTGCAAAGACACGACTGGTAGTGACGCTCAATCAATCGCAGGACAGTTCAACTAGGACTAGGATAAAGTGGTCAGCAAGCCAAGCAGTCGAACAGGCCGAGAAAAGACTTCAGCAAAAAGACATTAACGGCATCACAGCTGTAGGCAGACAGGGGCTAGGCAGCTCCAAGATAACATTATGGAGCTCTGCTGGAAACATGGAAAGGAGGAGAATGGTGCAAGATGAAGTCAGAGCAGCAGAAGAAGAAGACAGAGGAGAGAAAGCTGTGGCTATGGGTGCCCAATGTGCGTGGACGAAGTGGACAACGACAGAAAGAAAACTGACCTTGGCTGATATTTGGAGCTACGAACCACTGAGGATAGCGTTTCTGCTCAGATCAGTCTATGACCTGCTACCGTCACCCTCAAACCTGCACATATGGGATCTACAGGACCACCCCAAGTGCCAATTGTGTGACAAGACAGGAACCATGGAACATATTCTGTCATCGTGTACCACAGCCCTTACCCAAGGACGCTACAGGTGGAGACATGACAGTGTTCTTCAGGAACTCGCTGACAAGTTGGAGCGCGAGAGGACCAAGAAGAGGCCCAGACAGAAACCCCAAATGATTCAGTTCGTGAAGAAAGGACAAAAGGCGCCTAAAAAACTGCAGCCTACCAGTTCTGTATTAGATGAATCTGATCAGTGGGAAATGTCTGTTGACCTGAAACAAAAGCTAGTGTTCCCGAACATTATCCAGACAACATTAAGGCCTGACATTGTGTTGTGGTCCACTAAAGATAAGTGTCTGATCATGGTTGAACTGACAGTCCATTGGGAATCTCGTTGTAAAGAGGCCTTCGAACGGAAAAAGGCCAAGTTTACATAACTGCAAGAAAGGATGGCGAGTGTGGCTCTACCCTGTTGAAATCGGCACTAGAGGATTCCCAGCAAAGTCGCTGTGGAGAATGTTCAGTGCCTTGGGCATCAAAGGAGCAGACAGGAAGAGAGCAGTGGGCAAACTGAGCCTAGCAGCAGAAAGGGCATCCAGTTCGTTGTGGATGAAGAGAGAGGAGAGGAGCTGGAAGCCTACCACCAACACGTAGTGTCTGATCAACACTGCGGGCCCGCCGCCTGGAGAGTGTCCTGTGATTAAAGGGCCGAAACACTTGTTGATAGGCGGTTCTCAGCTGATGATGTTGGTGGTTTTAGCAGTACAGAACTGTATCTAACTCATGTTAATACAATTAAATGACGTAACGTCACCCGACGTGAACGTGACGTTACGCGCCAATACTATAAAGTCACTGTATTAAATGCACTATACGCTGTATATCAACGTTGCTGACTGGAACACACTGTCTTTTATATTACAGCCGAAAGGTTTCATAGTTTTTAGTATCTTTATCCACAACGCTTCCCTAATTACACGTTCTTGGCGTCCAGCAATATTAAGCGTCTCCAGGACTGAGAAGTACATGTTATCATCGCAATGGTTCGAGTAAAAGTGTGCAGTAATGGGCTTTTCTATGTGCAGGCGTACGTCTCGTAAGTGTTCTACCATGCGTTCTCGGATTTGCCTCTCCGTCTCCCCAACATAAACAACGCACTTGCACCTGCTGCATCCTATACTGTATACCACGTTCCTCGTGCGACAAGTAACATTTTGGCACGTGCTGTACGTTGTTTTACCGTCTGTGTTTTGAATGTCACTAGTTGTCACTTTGTTACAGTACGTGCAGTTTGCCTCACATATGTGTGTGATGAAGGTAGCCTTTCCTGTCTTGTTATGTACCAAGGTATCACAGAAGTTTCTGTCCCTACGGTATGCTACCAAAGGTGGTTCACTGAAAACCTCGCGCATCCTGTCCGATCTGTATAACACGTTTAAATGCTTGTGTACAATGCTGTGTACGTTGGGAAGAAGACTATAAAACGTGACCACAAGAGGAACTCTGTCATTTGACCTTTGTTTCATTGTTTTTTTCATTAAATCTGTGCGCGACAGTGCATCTACCTTCTGCAACTGGCCTTCTACGAATTTTCCGCTATACCCGCGTTTTCTTAACTGCAATTTCGGGTTATTTCTATGCTTCTTGTAATTTTCTTCCTGTTCATATATTCTTCGTATTCGCAATCCGAGTCCATATGCTAACGATCTTTTATTGCTAGGGTGGTGGCACGAGTCTTTACGTATGTAGAGCTGTCTGTCCGTGGGCTTAACATACAGATCTGTGTATATATGACCATTTCGCATCCGTACGGTTTTATCTAGGAAAACGATAGTATGCGGACTATACCGAAGGTCGACCTGAATATTCTCGTGTATGGAATTCGCATGCGTGGTGTAAGCCTCAAGCTCACGTGCGGTACCTAACCATATTCCAAAACCGTCATCTATAAACCTCTTATAAAATGCCGGTACTTTATTAGCTGTCATGAGTTCTTCGTCCCACTTTCGCATATAGCTACACGCGAAATTTTCCCCCAGTCTTGAGCCGATCGCCACTCCGTCTGTTTGTACGTAGTTGTTTTCATTTAGGCTGAAATTGTTGTTTTCTAAAACTGTCGTGATTACGTCAATCATATCATCAGTGGAAGTGACTAGTGGCTTGGAGCGCGCGTTCAATGCTTCCCTGCAAGCCTCTAATCCTTCTCTTTTGGGTATGGATGGATACAGTTTCCTGACGTCAAAGCAAAATAGTAGACAATTGTTTTCCGGCAGTGGTTCTTTGACTTCTTTTAGCTTCTGAATAAAGTCCGTAGTATCTTATGTAACTGGGCGAGGACTCCAAATACTCATGTAATTCATGCTCGGTCGATTCGGCTAATTTCTCTGTAGCAGTATTTATCCCGCTCACTATTGTGCGTAAAAGTGCGTCTGCTTTATGTATCTTTGGATTCCCTTTGAGTTTACCCGCTCACATTCGTATTTGCATTGGCAGTGTTCTGTAGACAGCATACAACCCATGATACTGATACTCACGTGTATGATTGGTTTGAAGGAAAGCCTACCGAACCTGCAATTCCATTGAAAAAACAGAACACTACCAATGCATTTGTATTTACATGAGTGAGATACAGTTCTGTACTGTGAAAGTACGCGAGAAAGGGAGTGACACAATTATTATCCTTGAAATAGACATAAAAGGGAATCCAATATGTCTCGTGAATGTTTACATGCCATCTACAAATACAAAGAAGCTGAAAAAAGCCTACAATGAAAGCGATAAAGATTTAAAGAAGGCAAATGAAGAATATATGAGCACGATTCCTGCAATTTCTGAAATTCTGGAAACATACAGACACACACACAACACAATTATATGTGGAGACATGAATGCTTCCTTAACAAGAAATACAACTAGGGACTTACTTTTCCAAAACTTCAAACAAGATGCAGGCCTAACCCCAACACAGAAACAAAGTTCAAGATGCACCTTCTTCCATCATAACGGCAAATCGCAATCACAGATAGATTATTTCCTGTTTAATGAGCACCATCTCCCAGACATTAACAAGATAGAAACGCATGAAATGAAACCAAAGAACTGTTCAGATCATGTTCCAATATCGTTATCACTGAACACTACAGTAGTGAAATACAAGGTGAAAGCTAAACAAAATAAGGTTATATGCAGTCCAAATGTGATAAGGACGCATATAAATCGGCAATAGCAATGGCCTGTGAATTACAGCAAAAAGGAAGTGAAGTAGACATCAACTCTGTGACATCAAAGCTTAAATATCTCACTGATACACTCCATACTGCAGCGGGGAAAACCATACCAAATTATAGGAAGCTCAAAAGATTGAAACGATCAGGACA
Source organism: Dreissena polymorpha (assembly GCF_020536995.1). NCBI lineage: Eukaryota > Metazoa > Mollusca > Bivalvia > Myida > Dreissenidae > Dreissena > Dreissena polymorpha. The sequence continues at coordinate 88,297,589 of NC_068355.1, read as the reverse complement.
AAGTATCTGGAATAAGCAAATCGCATATACGTGGAAAGAAGCGAAGAATTTATTCAAAAAATTGAAAGACACAAATAAGACGTGCACAAAAACGGAAGAAGAAATTAAACATACGAGAAATCTACTAAGGCAACAACAGCGCCAGGCATATGCTCGTCAGAAGAACACACATATAACTGAAATTATGGAAACTTGGGAGACTAATACCAAACTCTTTCATAAACTGGTAAAAAGTCAAAGGCAATCTGTGAATGACCGAATACAACTTCGTAAGGTGGACGGTGAAGATATAACAGGCTCAAAAACATCTTGAATGCATGGAAATGTCACTTTGAGAAACTGGCGACTCTAGATGAAGACAATTATGGGGAAAATGTCAAGGTATCTTTAGCTAAAGAACAGAACAATATCATTGAAGAGATTATCAAGGAAAGCGGGGAAAACATAGACCCAGTAACTGTACATGATGTCAACATAGCAATAAACCTTCTTAATACCGGAAAAGCTGCCGACGCAAATGGTATCTCAGCTGAACACTTCAAAAATCCAAAAGAAGAAATTTCTCCGACTATAGCCGACATCATTAACTCAATATTCACGGAACTAGACGTACCACCTTCTCTAAAATGTGGAACATTGACCCCTATACACAAAAAGGGTAAAGACAAACTTCTGTCTGGTAACTATAGAGGGATCGTAGTCTCGGACATTTGTGCAAAAATCCTTGAAATCATTTTGAAGATAAGGGTAGATAACATCTTTGACCCTCAACAAGACCAAATGCAGCGGTGATTCACTGCAAAAAGTTCTTCGATGAACGCAGTCTTTATAGTCTCTGAGGCAATGGAACACCATCATGAGACACACAAACCACTTATCTTAGCTACACTAGACGCTCAAAAGGCCTTCGATAGGGTGAACCATAGTATCCTTTTCAACAAACTGTACCACTTGGGGGTAAAAGGTCCACTGTGGATACTTCTACGTAACCTTTACAGAGAATCAACAGTAAGAGTCTATTGGGATGATGATTTGTCAGATGCCTTCATTCTGATACAAGGTGCCAAACAAGTGGCGCAACTGTCTACAACTCTCTACAAGGTGTACCACAATCATTTACTGAACACTATTGGAAACAGCGGCTAGGGGGCCTTCATAGGTGATATAAGTGTAGCGACACCAACATGTGCTGACGACACGGCTCTCCTTGCAAACACCCAGGAAGAACTCCAGGCCATGCTAGATATTGTCGAGTACAACACCAAGCGAGAACTTGTGAAGATAAACCCGGATAAATCAGAGCTTCCCACGCTGGGATGCATGCATTCAATAGAAGTAACTCTAGATGGTGCACCTATAGGTACAGTTACATCTGTCAAGCACCTCGGAATTGACCGCACTGCTAAGATCACAGTTGACCCGGATGTAAGAATCAAGATAGAACAGCGAACAGTATATGCTGCTCTAGGGCCAGGACTACATGCCAGAAGAGGACTATCACCAAAGATATCTTTTCATGTCTGGAAAATGTACGTCATCCAGCGGTTCCTATATGGTATAGAAGTACAGGTGCTTTCATCCACAAATCTCCGGAAACTAGAAGCCTTTCAAAAAAAGATACTTCGACATCTACAGGGCTTGCCAGAGAGATCATCGAACGCATCTGTATATACCCTGATAGAGGCCGAACCAATAGAGTTGGTCATTGAGAGAAATCGCATGGCACCTTTCTTGAACATTGCACGTTTACCAGGATCGGTTGAATATCAAGTCTTGCACCGCCAACTGGCAATGTCAAATCCAGATCGTTACTCATTTTCAACAAGTATACGTGAAATCCTGCATAAATACAATCTCTCTCCACCGGAAGACTTACTACAGAACCCCCGTCAAAACATCAATGGAAGACCACATTCAGAAATGCAACAACAGATAACTGGGAGAGCCCATGGAAGGATGAGCTATCAATACAATCTACTGCAAAGTACATACAAGTGCAATCTACACCCACACAATCTTTGGGCAGCAACCGATCCAAAACCACATGAGGTCCGGAGAGCTGAACTCAAAGCCCGGCTCCTTACAGGAACCTATATTCTGCAATGTAATACAGCCCGGTTCAATCGGAACGAGGTACTGTATCTGCTACCTGCAAGCTGTGCAACATGGGTGACGAAACCAGGGAGCATCTACTTTTGACATGCAAGGCTCATACAGATGGACGAAGCGAGGGAATGAACATGCTGCAACAAATTATTAGGGGGCAGGAGTTTGCTTCCATTCGATGCAAAGGAGACATACTCATACAGACCATATTAGACTGCACTCATGTATCATTACAGCAACACATCAACCTAACGAAAAAGCAGAAGACTGATGTCGAGAGATTGTCACAGATCAACTGTGAGCGCATTATCGTATCTCGAACAGGCAAACTTTCAGTAGCAATATAGTGGGTATCTAAACTATGTATCTCCCATAATAAAAGGTCCTATTTATACTTTTAGGCTTTTTGCATGACCAAATAAGCCAAAAATTACATGAATTTACACTAAATTAAGTTAAAAGTGCAAACTAATTAATGAGAACGAAAAATGTACATAAGTTTTGTTTGGGAACTGTATATATGTGCATTGTGCAAATAACACTGATTCAAGCTATCCTTAAGAAGAATTCTACTTAGAGGATTGATCCGAAGCAAACGGATACAGCCCCCAGACAACAACAACAATATGGGAGAAAATGCTTAAAATATCGAAAAGACCGATTCAAGCGTTTCACTTAATCTCAAACTAATAAGTCAGCTAAATTAACAAACTGAATACAAAATCAATGCGCAAATTATGGTTATACAAACAAGACTAGTCATTAATAGATTTTCAACGACTTTATCTGACCTTTATGTTTACATTCATCAATTGTATTTGCTAGTATGTGTCATTATTAACTTCTTAACATCAGATGGGTTATTTTATAAAAGTGCCCATGTGATGTCCTTTCCATGCGCAAACACTGTTACTTGCAATGATCGGTATTGATCACTGGTGAATGATTAGTTTTCTATATTTATGTATGTGACGGTCGCATTTAAGCGTAGATCTATGAACGGAAATGGCTGTATCTATAAACCGTTATGTTTAGTGCTAGATAATATAATATGTGATACAAATTAAATACTAAATGTTCTTTCGTTTTAGATTGAATTATAGGCATCATACCGTTGGGGTCTTCGTTACAAATATGGACCTATTAATGCAACAAATGTTAATTTTGGCAGCATATTTTGTAGGTCATTTTAACACGGTATTACTTGTAATTTTCTACAAAATAAAGAAGATACATGTTGTTCTCTGCTGATGGTCTTAGCTGTATATTTCATTTGGATTAAACCTGCAATCGTATGAATGGAACATAATCCATTGTGTTTTCTTAATTTTATTTCCAATAAACGTGCAAAATTAAATATCAAAAGATATAACACATACAAATTTCAATTTTTTTTTTTTTTTTTTTTTTTTTTTTTTTATTCAATATAATACATACAATGTATACATGTATATTACCATACAACATAGTGGTTGTACAAAGCAATTAAGTTTAGACATGTTATACAAGATATGCTAATATATATTTTTTTTAAAGAGAAAAAAAAAACAACAGAAGAATAGTTATGAAAAATGATGAGTTGTATAAAGTCGGAAGAAAGCATACTGGACTTGTGTGTTTTGTTGTATATTCACAATGATCTTATAAGATGGAAAAAATTATATACAAAAATATTTTAGAAATATAAACTAACATTAGAGTGAAATGTATATAAGTGGACAAACATTATAAGAATTTAATCCGATTCCATTTTTGTTCAAAGATTTGTAATGTGTCATTACTGAGGGCTATTTCTTTCTCAATCTGGATTTTTAGTTTAAGACTATTGACAAAACAATTAAAATTTGGTACTTGTTTTTTGTACTTCATGTTAAAGATAAAATATTTCATCAATATAAGAATAAAATTCACAATATTATTACAGTCTATTGATTTCAATGAGTAAATTCCGAAACTTACATTTAAGAAAGATAGTTTAACGTTTAGTTGCTGTTGTTCAAGAAAAGATACTAATTGATTCCAAATAGGCTGGATGTGTTTGCACTCCCAAAAAAGATGTTCTATAGTTTCGATGTTTTCACCGCAGAAGTCACACAGATTTGAGTTAGATAATTTACATTTAAAGAGATATTTATTTGTAGCTATTATTCTATGAATGTATTTATATTGAAAATTTCTCAGTGTGCTTTCAATAGTTGCTTTATATGGCATGGTAAATATGTGTTTCCAATTAAGTTCATGTTCTCCGAAAAGGGCTTGCCATTTATTTTGGGTTTTGGAGTTTTCTGTAGGTTTTTTAATTTGCAGTGTGTAAAATATTTTATTCGGTTTGTTTTTTCTTCCAAGTATGTTTTCTACGAATGTTGTTTGAGTACATGGTGTATTATTTGTATTGATTTCAGATTTAATATGCATGGGTATGCTTTTGATTAGTGTGTAGTACTTCAGAAAATTATTTGAAGGTATTCCGTATATGTAGCATATATCATCAAAAGAGTAGAAATCCTTGATTCTGTCGTCATATAATTGGTCGACATATTTAATGCTTCGTTCAAACCAATCTTTATAGGAAAACGTCTTATTGTTTGAAGTTATGTCTTTATTGTTCCATAAAATAGTTTTACTGCTGGTTTTGGTTTCTAGGTTATGAGTGACATCACTCCATGCTGATAGAACATCAGACAGAAATATGTTTTTGTTTGCAATTTCATGTAAGATAGTATTGCTGATGTTACATTCAAAGAGTAAGGAGTCACCATATTGTTTTAGGATTTTCTGGTAGAATAATTTCCAATTACTCGTATTGGTATTATCTATGTATCTTTTAACCCAGCTGCATTTGATTGCATTCAAGAATGAGTCAATGTTCGTTAATTGAATACCTCCATTTTCTACAGATTGAATTAACTGAGTTCGTTTTATTTTATCAGGCTTACCGTCCCATATGAAATTAAATATTGCTGATTTTATATCGTTAATAACATCATTTGGTGGGTTTGGGAGAACTGTTAATACATAAATTAGTTTAGGAAGTGCAAATGTTTTCAATACTGTGTTTTTTTCCGATTAGTGTAAGTTTACGGTGATGCCATGATTTTAAGCAGTTTTTGAAATTCTGTAATTTAGGTAGTATGTTTTTAAGAACTGTATCCTTTTCATTATTTGTGAAAGTAATTCCTAACGTTGTGGCTTCATCGGATGTCCAATTAAATTTCATTTCTTTTTTATATACGACATTACTTTGTTTTAATTTACCTACTCGTAGCACAGTACATTTACTTTTGTTTAGTTTAAGACCCGATGTCATTCCGTAGATGGTTAGTGACTCTATTAGGTTATGGAAAGAATCGTAATTGTCGTTTAAGAAATAAGTTGCATCGTCAGCAAATAGGGACTGTTTGATATCTTCATCAGGATCTAGTGATATGCCTTTTATGTGTTTATTTGATTGGATGTGATGTGATAGATACTCGATGCAAATAATGAATAGCGATGATGAGAGTGGACATCCTTGTCGAACCCCTCGTTCGATGTTAAAACTATTTGAAAAGAAGCCATTGTTAATGATTATACTGTTAATATCGGTATAGAATAGTTTAACCCATTGAATGAGACTTTCACCAAAGTTCATATTTTCTAAGCAAGAGAACATAAATGAATGATCGAGTGAATCGAATGCCTTTTCAAAATCTGCAAAGAATATAAGACCAGGATTGTTTGAATTGTTAAAATAGTTTATGCATTCTTGGATAAGACGAACGTTTTCACCAATGTAACGTCCTTTTATGAAACCAGATTGAGATTTTGAAATGATTGATGGTAATATTTTTTTTATTCTGTTTGCTATACTTTTAGTTGCAATTTTATAATCATTATTTAGTAAACTAATCGGGCGCCAGTTTGATAAGGATTCTAAGTTTTTTCCAGGTTTTGGAATGAGTGATATAATACCTTGTTTTTGTAGCGTAGTTAAGTTTTCGTTGTTAAATGAATAGTTAAGTGAATTAATTAGATGTGTTTTTATATCATTCCAGAATATTTTATAAAATTCGATTGTGATGCCATCAGATCCTGGGCTTTTGTTATTTTGCATATCTTTTAGGGCTAATCCACATTCATATTCATTAAGTAATCCGTCGCACAGTTGTTTTTCCTCTTGGTTTAAAGCGTGATGTGTATTTTTAAAAAGGGTGTTATTTTCAACATTTTTTCGTTTATAGAGTGTTTCGAAAAATAAACGTTGTTCTTCTAGTATTTGAGTCATGTTTGTTATATCTTTGCCATTGACTACTATTTTGTGTACAGTTTTTTGTTCACTTCTACGTTTTTCAATGTTTGCGAAGTATTTTGTATTTTTTTCAACATGCTGTGCACGCGCTCTTAGTATTATTCCATTGAGATGTGTATGATAAATTCCGTCTAATATTTGTTTTTTTAATGTTATTTCATTTTCAATGTCGGTGGTATCCTTTGTGTTTGTTTGATGCAATTGTTTTTCAAGTGTTTCAATGGTTTTGATGGTTTCAGTTTCAAGTTTGTGTGTTTCTTTACGTTTAAATGATGTGTATCTAATTGTTGTGTTACGTATATTTCCTTTAATTACTTCCCATAAGGTGTTTGGGTTTGCATCTTTATTATTTTGAACTGTATTTAATATTTCCTGTTTTATTTGTGTTTGATATTGTGTATCCAATAAGATGCTGTTGTTAATTTTAAAGTATCCTGGGCCTCTTTCAGGTTGTATATTGTGCAGTTTAAGTTCAACTATAGAGTGGTCAGTCATAAATCCTGGTTTTATGTTACATGTGTCAATAATGTTGCAAAGAGATTCAGATATTAAAAAATAGTCTAATCTACAAAATATTGTTGGTTTTGTGTTTGAGTGCCAGGTGAATTTGCTTTCGTTTGGGTATACTGTACGCCAGATATCTATCATATTGTAGTTTTCAATTATGTTATTTAAAATGTTTCTATTTTTAGGATGAGTATAAATGTTTCCATTCTTTTTATCTAATAATGGGTTCAGGACAGTATTGAAATCACCGCCGATTATAATATTTTTATCTTGGTTACTAATTATAAAGGATTGTAATGTTTCGTAAAATGCGGAATCATCTATGTTGGGACCGTAAACGTTGATTAATGTAAGTTCTGTTTCATGTATTTTGATATCTATACTTGCTAGTCTGCCAATTATTATTTCGTTAAGGTTATCAACTGTGATCCCTATGTTACTTTTTATCAGAAAGGCAATGCCTTGTTTATTAGTACATTGTCCACTGAGGTAGATATCCCCGTCCCATTCATTTTTTAAGGTTTGCGCTAAAGTGTGTGTCAAGTGACTTTCTTGTAATAAGCATACATTTTTTTTTTTTTCGTCTAACCATTTGAAGATTTTTATGCGTTTATCTTTGCTGTTTAGCCCTTTTACATTTAAAGTACATAGCTTGATCATTTAAAAAAGGGTGATGTAAATGATAATGTATGTGTGCTTGTCCAGTTAGTTTCTATTTGAAAACGTGTCCAGTTGGTTTCTATTATAAGAAGTAAGATGTCTACACAAACAAACAAAATTAGAAAACAAAAATAAGGGATACAAAAGGATGAATATTCCATAAAAAAGAAGGAGTAAAAAAAATAATCATAAATATGAGATTATAACAATAATAAACGACTGGTCTCCAATAGAGACATAAACAGCGCATTTCCTTACACTGGAAATACACAAACTAATTGAATTAGTGATCTGAGATACAAAAAGTATATATGTATAACACCGTAGATTATATGGTAGCTTATAGTAATAATAATAATAATAATAATTTTATAGCAAACATGAATATGCTAGTCCTTTTCTTTCTTTTTTTTTATCCTTTCGTTTTTGCTCCCATATAGACCGCGACAGTTCAACGACGCAATATTTATATCATTCATTGACAAAAATAGGTGGCATTAAATTATAAAGACAGTGTTTTTGTCTCTTCTTCAAAAGATATTTTAGTGAAATAGAAATAAAGGTCAGATAAGTACACTGTACACAACAATTCACCATCCAAGTTACAAAAATAGCTATTTCATAAAGAAAAACATTGTGTTTTGCTAAACATTATCATATGTAAGAAGATTTTTCTTCTAAACAGACATACATAGATTAAAAGAAAACAACACAAAATGTTATATGTACAAACAAAATACAAATATTATGTTAAGGGATGATGATTAAATACGGTTCTGTCAACATCGTATAAATGTAGGTAGTGATCTGAAAAAAAAAACACGTATATATGACACCGTTCAATGGATGATGACTCTTTGAAGAAAAAAAAAAAATCACTGTGTAGCGAAAGTCGTTTTCTACCTAATATATAGCATTACAAGTGTACATATCCTGGTTTCCATGTGATGTAGATTTATATTCCAAAATTAAAAAAGAGTCGATCAACTAACGTACTGTGTGTGTGTGTGTGTGTGTGTGTGTGTGTGTGTGTGTGTGTGTGTGTGTGTGTGTGTGTGGTGTGTGTGGTGTGTGTGTGTGTGTGTGTGTGTGTGTGTGTGTGTGTGTGTGTGTGTGTGTGTGTGTGTGTGTGTGTGTGTGTGTGTTTGTGTGTGTGTGTGTGTGTGTGTGTGTGGTGTGTGTGTGTGTGTGTGTGTGTGTGTTTGTGTGTGTGTGTGTGTGTGTGTGTGTGTGTGTGTGTGTGTGTGTGTGTGTGTGTGTGTGTGTGTGTGTGTGTGTGTGTGTGTGTGTGTGTGTGTGTGTGTGTGTGTGTGTGTGTGTGTGTGTGTGTGTGTGTGTGTGTGTGTGTGTGTGTGTGTGTGTGTGTGTGTGTGTGTGTGTGTGTGTGTGTGTGTGTGTGTGTGTGTGTGTGTGCGCGTGCGTGCCTGTGTGTGTGCATGTTTGAGTGTGTGCGTGTGCTGGTTTTACTTTGCGTGCGCGCGAGCGTGTGAGTTATGGGCATGCGTACGTGTATATGTTTTTGCGTGTTGGTTTTTGCGTGTGTGTATGTTGTTATAATTATTAAGCGTTGATTACAATAATAACTAAATAAATATGGCTATTGTAATTACAAAATATTGTTAATATCATGCTCTATAAGAAAAACAAATGATTTGTATGGTAAAGCTGTAAAATAACAGATGTACACAGGTACTTTTTCACATCCGTCTCTTTGTCGATCCAAATATACGAAAACGAAATGTGCTTAGATCGACTGACGGATACTCACGCGTTTATTAAATAAAGGGAGACTTGTTAGAAGTTATCTACGTTTGGAATGTAAATCTCATATTTTAATCAGTCTGTATCCGGCCGTCAGTTAATCTAGTTCCGAAAAAAAGATGAACTAGACTAACCACCGGATGTGTTAATACTAAACTATCAAAGTTATGAGCGTTAAACTTTCAGTATGAAAGTTGTATTTGGTAAATAAAGAGTTCGAATACTTTTAATTATGTGAACATCTGTATACCATGCCTTTAAAGTTTACCTGTAATAATAATAAAGCACAGTAAAACTACTGGAAAAGTATCTTGAAGAAAACTAACAACAACATGGAAAACAAAAAGAAAACATACATAAATAAATATATATGTAAGTGTACTGGATGTATTCAGTACAATAGTTGGCAGGTCCCATGACCGGAAGAGAATGATCTGAAATTATAGAATCAATAATTATGAAGCTATATCAGTCTTTTTTTTTAATTATGTGAGGAATCTTCAATTGGCCCATTTAACCGCTTCCAAATAAACTATAAAAATCATTTTATTCTAGGTAGTGTTAAATAGGAAGATAGAAATGGGGCCATTGATTTTTTTAGGTAGTAAGACTTCGCATTTTATTAACATATAAACATAGAATGAAAACAAAATTTGTTTAAATGAAATGATGCCATGTAGCATGGTGTAAAAGCTGAACTATTAACACCTAGAGCATTATTTCTACAATTTGAATATTTATATTATAAACAGTATTTAAGTAATCGTACTATTAAAAAAAAATATGCACGATACTCTAAAGACAGATAGATTAAATAGACTATACATGTATACTAGTAACAGGCGTATATTTTTTTTTTCTTTGAAAAGGCAAATCTTAACAGTTATTATGCGTTTTACTATTAGGACATTCATAGATGTAATATTTGCTTTAAAAAAGAAAACACGCATCAAATATATTCAATATAAATTATTTTCTATAATCGAATCACAGTTCTTGAGAATAGAAATCTAAATATACCATACAAACAATAATCATGTACTTTCCATAAACGAATCACAGTTCTTGAGAACAGAAATCCAAATAAACCGTACAGACAATGTTCATGTACATATCAAGAAAATATTTCATTTAGACATGTAACAGGTGTGAGGGTTCATTTTTATATAAAATACTAACTATTCCAAAATTCTATAAAAACACTTTATAAAATGTTTAATATTAGTAGATCACTGGCTGTTCAATTATTGGAAAAAAAAACACTAAATATTTCTATTATCATAACATTTATCATCAAAAATACCTTACTGAAAGGATCGGGAAACAAACACTACCCTGTTTACATATATAAAGTATACTCCCTGTTAAGTGGGTTTGCTTTTTCTAAGCGGTACGTTCATTGCGGAAATGTGTATATTTTTAAATTTTATGGCAATGTTTTGAATGAGGTAACAACATACGAATATATACACAATTCCCATTTCAAATAGATAAATTAAGTTATACAGTAAATTGCACGCAGTTTTTTGGGATATGAATAAATCTTAACAAGTTTAATAGGTACGTGTTTTATGATATCCGATGGTTGTTAAGAATGTGATTATTAGTTTGTGACAAAAATTTATAGCTGTCAATTTGATAGATGCGAGATTCATTCATAAAATTGTGGGGAAAAATACAGGAGAAGTCAGCCTCCGCGCAGAGATTTTACTAACAAGCATAGCTTGTATGTGTTAGCATGTAACGACAACTATGCGCGGAGATTGAGGAGGAGTGATGAGATTTAATCTGCAATTTGTGTACACGGTTGTATGTAGCCTTAAAAGATGGCGGATGAAAATTTATTTGGAGGAAGCGATTCTGAGAGTGCAGGTTAATATTTAATTTACAATTATTATTTATTTTTTGTTATGTATTATACTACTTCTTAATTTTACATGGATTGCTTATTGCAGATTATATTATTTGTGAATTCAATGGTGAAAGACGTGGTTGTTATACTAGCGTATTATTCGGAGATGATGTATCCGGATAAATCTTGGGAAATGTTGATTTACTTTGTACATTGTTTGTAAACCCGCGATTTTCACTGTCAACCGACATTGACCATTATTTTTAACATGTTAAACAATACTTTGTTTTCAGGAAGTCCGGGTCCCCATTCAAGATCTCCAAGTCCACAGCACCAGTTATCACCCATGTAACTATTATCCCTTTTATATCTATCTATCTATACTGTCTTACTCCCCTTGCGGGTATCATTGACAGGTAGATAGTATCGGCCCTCCTCATAGTATCATCCCTTTAACGAAAAACCTTCATAAAGTGCTGGAAAATTAATGTTTCTCAATTTTTAGAAGTTGTAATTTATTTGATGGTTATCAATGACTATTACAACAATCATTCTCATGATTTCCGGTATTCATTGGATAGTGGGTCATGTATAAACAGGGTGATGCTATGATTTTAAAATTACGTCACTCAAAAGTAAGTAGTTTGTTAATGGATTAATAGCAGCTTTATCAAATGTGTTATATGCCTGCCGCTTATTTTTCAATAAAGTGTAAAAATATTTTAAAAACAAAATGAGCAAGAGTTTCGAGTTTCCATTAAGTAACTATTTTTAGAACAAGCACGCGTACATAGTAACAAATCTTAACAACCAGTCAGAAGTGACGATACAATGAGACAAGGTGTAGATGAAACAGATAAGTAAAGGGAGCTAAGTCTAACCAGTATTTGTCAAAACATGGCCGATTTAAATACAGTTTCGTTGTTAAGTGAAAGAATACACATTTAACTTTATATTGACATATAAAACATGCATGTTTTTGTATTTGTTCATTTCCAAAATTCATATGTATTCATTAAGGGGGCTGATACCACGGAAAGACCTGCTACTTCTTTGATAGATATACAAACCTGTAAGTTTCAGTAATTAAACCTGGTCCGCCGGTATGAGTAGGTTTGCCAAACCAAACACCTAATCCAGGTTTCCTGAAAAATAGGCATACACATAAGCCTTCTCAATTTTGATAATCTACTTTAGCGTGATCGATCGCCTAAATCGCACTTAGCCATTACAATTCTTGGTTGACAATTAAAAATAAGATTTTATTGAAATTGGCGATTGAAAAAAAATACCCTTTTTTTACAAATTCACTTTCTAAATTCCTGGTTTCAGGCTAGGTAAATCACTCAGAAACATAAAGCTAAACATTGTGTATCAATATTACCTGCTTTCAAAAAGCAATCGGTACCTACTTACACTTGTAATCTCAATAAACACCACATTGGGTAATAGATAATCCACTGATAAGAGATATCATGATGCGCATATCAGACAAGCATGGCCAGGTCTTATTATTCATGTAAAAATAAATAAATTCTAGCCAAAAATAAACATTTCTTTGTATTTCGTGAAACCCCTTTGTGCTGATTAAAGGCTTGACAAAATTAGACTTCATGTACAAAAGCATGTCTTTCTTTCCAGAGGCAATAAATATATAAAAATTAATGCAAAAGATAAGTGTTTTCCTATCAATATGATGACCAAAATGATTGATAGAAAAGATACCAACAAATCAAGGTTGCTAGAGTTCCTTTCTTGAGTTTGCCTGATATTAAGGAAATAATATGGATATGTAAATTATTTTGCCTTTTTTTGTTGTATAAACATAAAAATTAAATTGAATCTCTCACTTGTGTACAAATTGTTATCATAGTATATAAAAAGTAAATTTCAATCTTAAGTGGCTGAATATATAGGAAAAGAGGCTAGTCATAATCTTGTGTGTGCAAATTATTATATCAAAACTTAAATGTGCTCAGTGCCATTTACAAAGGTCTGCTAAATTGCTAATGATAATTGCATTATTCAGGGTAAGGAGAGGTTCAGCCAGCCCACAAAATGATTCACCAATACACAGCCATGATAGTTCTGCAAGAAGAAGATCAGGCAGTCAGTCTGCCAGTAGAGAAGGATCTGCTAGTCCTGCAGGCAGTAGGGATGGTTCAGCAAGCCCTGGAAGAAGTAGGTCTGGTAGTCCACCTGCCAGTAGGGAAGGTTCAGCTAGCCCTGCACATAGTAGATCTGGCAGTCCTGCTGGAAAAAGAAGGTCTGGTAGTCCACCTGCCAGTAGGGAAGGTTCAGCTAGCCCTGCACATAGTAGATCTGGCAGTCCTGCTGGAAGAAGTAGGTCTGGTAGTCCACCTGCCAGTAGGGAAGGTTCAGCTAGCCCTGCACATAGTAGATTTGGCAGTTCAGCTGGAAGAAGTCCACCTGCCAGATCTGCAAGTCCTGCTCGAAGTCGGTCAGGAAGTCCAGCCCAAAGTGGCAGTCCTGCCAGTAGACGAAGCAGATCAGGAAGCCCACACAGCAATAGAAGTGGTTCTGGCAGTCCTAAAAGTGATAGGCATCGATCAGATCGTAGTAGGTCGGACAGCCCTGCACAGAGGGACAGAAGTGGATCAGGCAGTCCCACAAGGAGTGTTTCAAAGAGTCCAGCACACAGCAATAGAAGCCACTCACAGAGTCCAGCCAGTCAAAGGAGTGGACCCCACAGTCCAGCTGGAAGCCAACACAGCAGCAGGTCTCATAGCCCAGCTCACAGTGACAGAAGTGGCAGAGGCAGTAAAAAGGCTGCCATTGGTAAGGCTGTCTTAAAATGCTGTTAATTTATAGTTCAAAGTAATATGACCGCATGACCAAATGTCTAGTGCTTTATGTCTGTGATTTTTTAATTAAGTTTAATGACACTGATCAGTGACTTGGCTTTGTAGAATCTGATTCGGACGACTCAATTATTGGGAAGGAAAAAGTTGTTTCACATAGTGATGATGGCCTGTCAGACATGGAAACTGATGAAAACAAAGTGCAAGGTAAGATGTACTGTAGAGAGCACTTTTGGTTTTAAATTTATATAGAATGGTGACAGGGCTCTGGGAAACGCTTAATCAAGCGTATTTGTATGCATAAATTTGAATAATGACGCTTATGGGAAACCAATTGAGAGTCCCCAGGACCAACCTTTTTGCATAACTGGGTTTTCAAATCAATCCATTAACAAATAAACCTGTTAAGAAACCTATTTAAACTCAAGCCAATTTATTTCCTCACACCTGTTTAAAATCCAATTAATCAAATGCAATGTTTCTAAATTGTTCAATAGTTTTCTCTCATCCCATCCTATAGGAAGCTAAGCAATAATGCTTTATCTGACAGTATGAGCATGCTTCCACTAATGTAGTATTTATTAATGCTGTTTGAAAGGACCACTTTCTGATTTGTTACAAATTTACAGTTTTAACTTCCTAGAAACTTGCCCCAACTCGGCCACACATCAAAGACCTTTGATATCTGCTAATACCATTCACAACTTGCATTTTAAAGCTCGACTATTATATGTGAAATATATATAGTGGAGCTATCCTACTCACCCCGGCGTCTGCGTGCAAATGTTTAAGTTTTCGTACTACCCCAAATATTTTCTTTGTCCCTTGACATATTGCTTTCATATTTTGCATACTTGTTTACCAACATGACCCCAACCAATAAACAAGAGCAGACAACTCTATCAAGCATTTTGTCATAATTATGGCCCCTTTTCCACTTAGAATATGCAGCAAATGTTAAAGTTTCCGTACTACCCCATTTATTTTCATTGTCCCTTGACATATTGCTTTTATATTTTGCATACTTGTTTACCAAAATCACCCCAACCTATAAACAAGAGCAGACAACTCACTCAAGCATTTGTCATAATTATTGCCCCTTTTAAACTTAGAATATGCATATTATTGATAAATCTGTGTTATAGTTTGCGTACTACCACAAATATTTCCTATATCCTTTGACATATTGCTTTTATATGTTGCATACTTGTTTACCAACATGACCATAACCTATAAACAAGAGCAGACCACTGCATCAAGCATTTTGACATAATTATGGCCCCTTTTACACGTAGATAATTAAACATTTTGCTTAAATTGCCATAACTTCCTTATATATGATCAGATTTTATTGTTTCTTTGACAAAACAACACTTACCTGAATACCACAATGGATTCCACCCAAACAATACCCCAAGCCCCTATGAGAATCCCTTCCCCCCCCCAACCTCACCCTCCCATTTTTTTTTAAACATCATCTTATAAATTACCACACCCCACATTATTCCCCCTCTCACCCCCCACCCCCCTACCCCCCCCTACTCTCCCCCCCCTACCCCCCCACCCCCACCAAATTTTTATTTTTATTTAAACATCATCTTATAAATTACCACACCCCACATTATACCCCCCTCTCACCTCCCCCTAACCCCCCCCCCCCCCCCCCCCCAAAAAAAAAAATATTATTATTTTTTTAACATCACCTTATAAATTACACACCCCACATTATACCCCCCTCTCATCCCCCACCCCCCTACCCAACTTCACCCCACCCCCCCCCAAAAAAAAAAACAACAACATTTTTTTTTAAACATCATCTAATAAATTACCACACCCCACATTATACCCCCCCTCTCAACCCCCTACCTCCCCCCCCCCCCCCCAAATTATTTTTTTTTCCTTTTTTATGCCCCCCTTCGAAGAAGAGGGGGTATATTGCTTTGCTCATGTCGGTCGGTCCGTACACCAGGTGGTTTCCGGATGATAACTCAAGAACGCTTGGGCCTAGGATCATAAAACGTCATAGGTACATTGATCATGACTCGCAGATGACCCCTATTGATTTTGAGGTCACTTGGTCAAAGGTCAAGGTCCATGACCCGAAATAGTAAAATGGTTTTTGGATGATAACTCAAGAATGCATACGCGTCCAACAGGGCAAACTCTGAACAATATAACTGAAGCAACTGGTCTGTAATCCTAAATCTATAATTATCAGTCCAATGAAACATCATCCTTTGAGTAAAATAAAGTGGATCAGTAAAAATATCAGAATATGAGATTTTTTGTATATTAAATATTGTGTTAATGTTTAATTTTGTTGATTAATATAAATATAAGCATGACAGGGGAGGTAATACACTATTATATCTTTCTTATATACAGGGGAAACAAATGCAATAAGTTTAAATTTCATGTTTAATAAATAGAAGGATATTTGTTCATGTCAGTGTGAGATCATTTGTTATTTTTTATGATCACATTTTATTATTACTTTGACAAAACAACACTTACCTGAATACCACAATGGATTCCACCCAAACAATACCCCACGCCCATACCAGAATCCCTTCCCCCCCAACCTCACCCCCAATTTTTTTTTAAAAACATCATCTAAAAATAACCACACCCACATTATACCCCCCTCTACACCCACCCCCCACCCCCCCCCCCCACCCCCCCTTAATTTTTTTTTAACATCTAATAAATTACACACACCCCACATTATACCCCCTCTCACTCCCCCCTACCCCCCCCCCACCCCCCCCCCCCCCCCCCCCCCCCAATTTTTTCTTAATTGAATAAATTACCCCACCCACATTATACCCCCCTCACCACCAACCATCCCCCCTACCACCACCCCCCCCCCCAATTTTTTTTAAACATCTATAAATTACACAACCACACAGATACCCCCCTCCACTCCCCCACCCCCACCCCCCCCAAAAAAAATAATTGGTTTTTAAACATCTAATAAATTACCCCTCTCTCAACCCCCAACCCCCCTACCCCCAACCCCCACCCCCCACCCCCCCCCACCCCCCCCCCCCCCCCCCAACCAATTTTTTTTTTAACATCTTATTAATAACCACACCCCACATTATACCGCCCTCTTACTCCCCCCTACCCCCCCTACCCCCCCCTACACCCAAAAAATTTTTTGTTTTGTAAACATCTAATATATTACCACAACCCACATTATACCCCCCAGGCTTTTTCCGCTCCATTTTGGGAATACGCTACACTGGAAATTTGGGAATTTCGCGTCGTGAAAACACCCATTTTGGGAAAAAATATTCGCAAAATTGGCTCAATTGGGAAAAATTATCGCATGTAAATAGTGTTTCTTATATTTCAAAGAAGCCGTTAACTGGCAAATAATGACTATTTTGATAACTTATTATTAAAATTTTACAAAGCATTATGAACATGTGAGATAAGTGCAGGTTTTTAACCAGGTTTTCCGAAGGAAAAAACTGGTTATTAGATTGGCGAATGCGGGCGGGCTGGCTGGCGGGCGGGCGGAACAAGCTTGTCCGGGCCATAACTAATATATAATGTCGTTCATTGTCAGATTATAAAATCATTTGGCACATTTGTTCACCATCATTGGACGTTGTGTCGCGCGAAATAATTACGTCGATATCTCCAAGGTCAAGGTCACCCTTTGAGTTCAAAGGTCAAAAATGGCCATAAATGAGCTTGTCCTGGCCATAACTATGTCATTCATTGTGAGATTTTAAAATCATTTGGCACATTTGTTCACCATCATGGGACGGTGTGTCGCACGAAAGAATCACGTCAATATCTCCAATGTCAAGGTCGCCACGACTAAAAATAGTTTTTTTTTAAAAACAAACTTACAAAGGGGGTTAATTTTGTTTGTTCATTTCAAAAGTTCAGTTTGAGTTTTCTCCCTTTATCACATTTTTTTTTCACAATGAAAACCTGGTTTTGTGACAATTTTGTCCCTTGTGTAATCTGAATTTGGGGAAAAGGCCTGGCCTTTTTTGAGGTGAAAAAAATTGTTCAAAGCGCCAGATTTTGAGGAAAATCAGGAAAGTCTTAAATAATCATTAACATATTTTACAGTTTTAAAAACAAATTCAAGGTCACAGATAATTAAATTATGCAACACTTTCTATTTTCTACACCGGATCAGGTTAACTTATATATTTTAAGGTACAAAAAAAAAAATTATTATTTTTTTTTTTCTTTTTGGAATTGGGATTTTTTTTTTAATTGGGAAAAAAACAACCAGATTTGCATTGGGAATGGGGCCGAATTTCAGACCCATGGCATAGGGCGGAAAAAGCCTGCCCCCTCTCACCCCCACCCAATTTTTTTTGTAACACATCTAATAAATTACCACACACCACATTATACCCCCCTCTCACTCCCCCCTACCCCCCCAAAAAAAATAAATATTTTTTTTAAACATCTAATAAATTACCACACCCCACATTATACCTTCCTCTCATCCCCCCCCCCCCCCAATTTTTTTAAACATCTAATAAATTACCACACCCCACATTATAACCCCCCCTCTCACCCCACCCACCCCCCCTACCCCCCCACCCCCCCCCAAAAAAAAAAATTAAATGATTTTGTTTAAACATCTAATAAATTACCACACCCCACATTATCCCCCCTCTCATCCCCACCCCCCTACCCCCCACCCCATCCCAATTTTTTTTTAAACATCTTATAAATTACTACACACCACATTAAACCCCCTCTCACTCCCCCCTACCCCCCCCTACCCCCCCACCCCCCCCCCCAATTTTTTTTTTTAACATCTAATTAATTACCACACCCCACATTATACCCCCTCTCACCCCCCCACCCCCCCCCCAATTTTTTTTTAAAACATCTTATTAATAACCACCCCCCACATTATACCCCCTCTCAACCCCTTCCCCCCACCCCCCTACCCCCTCCCCCCCCCCATTTTTTTTTTAAACATGTTATAAATTACCACACCCCACATTATAACCCCTCTCACCCCCCCACCCAAAAAAAAAAATATTTTTTTTTATACATTTTAAACATCTAATAAATTACCCCACCCCACATTATACCCCCCTCTCACCCCCCACCCCCCCCCCCCCCAAATTTTTTTTTTTTTTAAACATCTAATAAATTACCACACCCCACATTATACCCCCTCTAACCCCTCTAACCCCCCTACCCCCCCCCCTCCCCCCGGCCCCCCCCCCCCATTTTTTTTAAACATTTAATAAATGACCACACCCCACATTATACCCCCCTCTCACTCCCCCCTACCCCCCCGCCCCCCCCCCCCCCCTCATTTTTTTTTTTTTTTTTTTTTTAAACATCTAATAAATTACCACACCCCACATTATACCCCCCTCTCACTCCTCCCTTGATCATGACTGGCAGATGACCCCTATTGATTTTCAGGTCACTAGGTCAAAGGTCAAGGTCACAGTGACTCGAAATAGTACAATGGTTTCCGGATGATAACTTACATTAGGTCAAAGGTCAAGGTCACAGTGACAAAAAACGTATTCACACAATGGCTGCCACTACAACTGACAGCCCATATGGGGGGCATGCATGTTTTACAAACAGCCCTTGTTTATTTTTGAAAGATCGTCTAATCAATTATTGAATATGAACAATTTCCCCATGATGGCTTACGTTATACTGCCAAGCACTTGAATAGGCGAGCGCGCCGTCCTCTGACAGCTCTTGTTTTCGGCATAGCTTCAATTGTTGTCATCTGGTAACACTGTTGTGATTGTCAAAGACTTTTGTATTCAACTGGTTTTATTGTTGTTTCAAATGCAAATATGATTGCAAGGTAATGATAATGTTTTGTTTACAAAAAAAGTTAATAAGTGAGGTGTGTTTGAAAATAAATTAAGCACTTTTTTGCTCACTTGCCTTTAAAGAGTTGTTTATTTTATGTATTTCTACATGATTTTTGATTTAAGTTACAATACAGAGAACCTATGGAGTGGGATTCTTAATGTACCGTAAATTTTGTATTTTGGGTTTTAATAATGAAACCAACAATAATACTATGTATTATTTTATGTTCATTCTTTATTTACATGTAAATGGATTGTATGTTGAAAATTTGAAGAAGTGTGCAATATTTATTGGGACTCCTATTTTTTTTCTTTAGGACTCCTACTTTTTCCTAGTTAGGAGTCCAAGGACTCCTGTTTTAAAATCCCAGTGAGACCCCTGGGTGCTTACTATGACATTTTGCAAGACATGTTTTGGTGGATCTAACAAGATGTATTATTTGTTTATTTACATCATAACATTTCATAATAATGATGCACTGTTTAGCACATTGATTTTGTTTTATATATGTAGCTACTGTGGATGACTTGTTTGGTGATGCTGATGACATCAGCTCAGATGACGAAGAAAAGGGGTCTGGTAAAGGAGAGGAGGAACAGAAGGGCTCCGATGAGGACAACCAGGAAAGTAGAACACAGGTAAGACTCAACACTAAGCTAACTCAACAACTTAGTTTCATAATTGTCAATGATTGGGAGATATATTGGAAAACAATGAAGGAGTGTTGACTTAGTCAGATGTCAATGATTAAGCGTTATTATACCCCTACAAGCAATGTTTAAACGGTGGATTAGTCATCATAACATATTTGATTGTTGTCCTTTGAAATATTTCCTCAATCTATTGGTTGAATAACTTAAAAAAGAGCAGTCGCATGTGACATTGTTTCTGAAATATTATTTGATGTCAAAGCCATATTGGATTCAAGTTTGTCTTATAAACTACATGCTTTTCTTAGATTAATGTGCAGTTTACAAACTAATGCCTGTTTTTCAGAAATTTATGTATTTCAGAGGCCAATAACTGTGAAGTCTGTATATCAGAGGCCAATAACTGTGAAGTCTGTGTATCAGAGGCCAATAACTGTGAAGTCTCTATATCAGAGGTCAATAGTTGCGAAGTCTGTGTTGCAGATGCCAATGATTGAGCGTTCTGTATAACAGATGGAAATAAGTGAAATCTCTATTTTCAGAGGCCTATGATATTTAGTGCTCTTTTTCAGAGGCATATTATTGATGGATCCGTAGTTCAGAAACTCATTAAGGGGTCTGTATTTGAGAGGCAAATTATTGAGGGCTCTATTTTCTGAGTCCAATTGATGATGGGGGTTTATTTGAGACGCTGATTATTGAGGGCTCTATTTTCAGAGTCAGATTGGTGAGCGTTCTGTATTTCAGAGGCCATTTATTTAATATTCTGTATTTCAGAGGTTAATGTTTGATGGTTCTGTATTTCAGAGGTTAATGTTTGATGGTTCTGTATTTCAGAGGTAAATGTTTTATGGTTCTGCATTTCAGAGGTTAATGTTTGATGGTTCTGTATTTCAGAGGCCAATTATTGAGGATTCTGTATTTCAGTGGCCAATTATTGAGGATTCTGTATTTCAGAGTTTAATGCTTGATGGTTCTGTATTTCAGAGGCCAATTATTGAGGTCTCTATTTTCAGAGTTTAATGTTTGATGGTTCTGTATTTAAGAGGCCAAATATTGAGGACTCTATTTTCAGAGTTTAATGCTTGATGGTTCTGTATTTTAGAGGCCAAATATTGAGGGCTCTATTTTCAGAGTTTAATGTTTGATGATTCTGTATTTTAGAGGCCAATTATTGAGGGCTCTATTTTCAGAGTTTAATGTTTGATGGTTCTGTATTTTAGAGGCCAAATATTGAGGGCTCTATTTTCAGAGTTTAATGTTTGATGGTTCTGTATTTTAGAGGCCAAATATTGAGGGCTCTATTTTCGGAGTTTAATGCTTGATGGTTCTGTATTTCAGAGGCCAAATGTTGAGGGCTCTATTTTCGGAGTTTAATGCTTGATGGTTCTGTATTCCAGAGGCCAATTATTGAGGGCTCTATTTTCGGAGTTTAATGCTTGATGGTTCTGTATTTCAGAGGCCAATTATTGAGGGCTCTATTTTCGGAGTTTAATGTTTTATGGTTCTGTATTTCAGAGGCCAATTATTGAGGGCTCTATTTTCAGAGTTTAATTTTGTTTGATGGTTCTGTATTTCAGAGGCCAATTATTGAGGGCTCTTTTTTCGGAGTTTAATTTTGTTTGATGGTTCTGTATTCCAGAGGCCTATGATTGAGGGCTCTGATGAGGAGAAGGAGGCAGAGCCTGTTGAAACAAGAATCGAAGTGGAGATACCTCGCATTAAGACAGACCTTGGCAAGGCTGTGCACTATGTCAAACTACCAAACTTTCTCAGTGTGGAAACTAGGTATTCTTTTATTTTGTTCATTTTTGAGTGAGTGATATTTGTATTGGAAGTTTCTCAAATTGTATTTGAGAATTCTGTATGCAAAAAGTAGATGAATTTATGAAAAGTATGAAATAAAAAAACTGATTTTCTAAGTTTTGTTCTATTGGATTGGAAAACAAAAATCTCTTAAATCTATCAAAATTATTTGGCGGACAGACCTGATTTCTGTGGATTTTTATGGATTCGTTCAACCAAATGTCTGAAGGAAAATAATGCTCGAAGTTGTATAAACAGAATATACCAAAAAGGTATGATAAAAAAAACAAATGTATTTTCAGTTTTGTTTGTCAAACATTAAAACTTAGTAAATGTAAAGATCCAACACAAATATGCTAGATTTTGAAGATCCACAATATTTCATGCCAACAAAAAAATTCTTTCACTGTCCACTTATGACCAACATGTGAAGGCAGTGTTGCCTGTATCCCGTATCTTCTTATGTGAAAGGTTAAGGTAACACTTATGGGGTCTAAAGTAAAATTTGGCCATGTAACCGCTTATTTTGTCATGACTTAATGAGCCCTATGGACAAATGTTTTGTATATCAGACCATTTGATGAGCAGACATATGAGGATGAGATTGATGAAGATGAAGTGTTGGATGAAGAGGGTCGTACCAGAATGAAGCTAAAGGTATGGTGAAACAGTGCTCCAGCTAGCAATAAATAGAGGGGCGCTGCGCCCCTCTTAAATTTGCCCACTTAAAAAGCGCCCCTCTATTTTTCTGTCAAATGCCCTTTTGATCTCTAAATTCCTGCTTTCAGGCCGTATTTAAATCGCCAGAAACATCGACATGAATACACAGATAACACCCTTACATGACTGCCTGTGGTGTATAAAGTCAACACATTGTGAACAAACAAGCCCCAAGGGCATGGTTTTTTATCAGATCACTAATTAGCCTTTTGTTGCAGACGATAGTAACATGCTGTGAAAGATTATCTCTGAGGTCACGCTTGGTTAGGCACAATCACACCGAATGAAATCAAACTCAGCACTATTGATTTTTTTAAACTTCTGAATTCTTTGGCTATATTTTTTTGTTTGCAAAAACAGTGATTTTTAATTAAAAATACCTATTAACATTAGAAAATTATTCATCTTTTTTTAATGCGATTATGCGGTTATTTTTTAAAGTCCCAAATTACGGAATGGAAACATATATGTGTTTGGATTTTATTTCTGAACTTTAGAACACTGTCTGTCCTCAATCATGATGAATTTTAAAATGAATAAGGGCAGACAGTTGTTATTTCAACAAATAAAGAACTTGTTTGGAAGGAGGATTTATCACTCTGCAAGTAAAACGTAATGTTGAAATTGTCATATATTTTCGCGACCTAACAAAACTGTCAACGTTTTTGACATTAGTTGAAATGACGTGTTGTGAAATAAATATATCCTATTATTAACAATAACAATGTTTCATTTTAATCTCCAGACTGGATGCTACTTCATGGTGACATTGATCATTGTTTAGACTTTAAATTTGTCAATATAGATTTTTGTTTTAATAAATATTATTATTGTGGACAAACATTGGCTCAAAGTTATTTAAATCAACGAATTTAAGTAGTGACAGTCAAAACGTTTTTTTGACCCAGTGAAACCCCTGAATTTATTTCATGTTTTCTTCATTTCATTTTCTTCTAAAAGGCCACTGATGCTGAAACTGGAACCTGAAAGATTAAAATGCAGTTCAATGATGATAGGTGATAAAAAACATCAAAATTCCCCCCACACACACCGGAAAGAAATATGATATCTACATATCTCTAATGCGTGTAGTCGGATGCTAGCCCAAGTCGGTTAGGAAATTGGCTACTAAGTTGTTTTCCTTAGCACCAATGTAGATAGTAATATATATATATTGTAATTTCATTGCACAAAATGAGGAACAGCATACAATTGGTGAAGTTATCCAATGCGTGTTTACAATTAATAAGTATATAGTATAACCAAAGTATATACTTAAGTATATTTATAACCAAGTGCCCTATTTTCCAATATTACGCGTGAAATGTGCCCTTTTGGGGGAAGCTCCCCTCTATTTTGAAAAGCTAGCTGGAGCACTGTGAAACTTTCATGTTGGTATGCAAAATAGAGTTTTGAGTTTTATTTAGCAGATTTCTTTGACAATGGTATAAAGCAAATGTATTTTAGGGAAAACTGTTTACAAAATGTTTTAAAGAGCATTGTAGTTATTGGAGGTTTGTATGCCACACACATGAAACTATTTCTATGACCTATCCCATACCTCTTATTTTAGTATAGACTGTTTACAGCCCTGCATTATCATTTTTATAGAGATAACTCTCTCCTACTTCTTGTACTGAACTTATACTAAACAGAGCTACGTTTTCTTATCTGCTTAAAATGATAATTCAGCCAGAAGAGAAAAGGAGCTTTGTTATTGTATTGCAATACATCTCAAGAAGTAATTGTGAAATTAGAAAAGAAAAAAAAATTATCAGTCTGTTGACAGACTAATTTTAGTAGGGCTGTTGTCAGTTACTGAGTATATTATGTGCATTTTCTACGGGAAGCCACCTTACACAGGAAACTTATGGATGGGTTAACTAGATTATGAATGAAATACTGGTCAAAACAACTAAAAGATTCACGCAGTAGAACTAACAAACTTTACCAGTAATTGGTAAGACAGCAATTTCAATTTAAGCAATAGTTGCACTTGTGTGTGTTTGAGACTAGTGTGAGACAATATGTGTATTGATCTGAGAAAACAGGGCTTAATGCATGTGCATAAAGTGTCATCCCAGATTAGCCTGTGCAGTCCGCACAGGCTTATCAGGGACGACACTTTCCGCCTAAACTTGATTTTCGGTAAGGAGGGACTTCCTTCAAAATAAAAATACCATAAAAGCCGAAAGTGTCTTTCCTGATTAGCCTGTGCGGACTGCACTGGCTAATCAGGGATGACACTTCACGCACAAGCATTTAGCCCAGATTTCTCAGTACACGACTGATACCCAAATCACTGTGTATTTTTATTGGCAGGTAGAGAATACAATACGGTGGCGGTCTCTGAAAGATGAGGATGGCAATGATCTCAAGGATGAACTGGGACAGGTCAAAAAGGAAAGCAATGCCAGAGTGGTGCGCTGGTCTGATGGAAGGTATGTTAACCTTTTACCTCTCAGATAAGTATTTTGTAGTTTTTAGTCGGTAGACAATGCTTTTTATATTAAAGACCTTTCTTATTAGATTAAGTTTTAAAGGTTCATTTCAAATCTTAAGGTACTGATATGCAGAGTTGTAAAAGAGTTAACAGGATTTTTTTGATTTTTTTTTTACATTAAGTACGCAGTGTTTCACAGTTGCACATGTTTTATTTTTCTCCAGTATGTCATTGCACCTGGGTGACGAGATATTCGACATCCACACCATGCCCATCCAAGGGGACTTCAACCACCTATTTGTGAGGCAAGGAACCGGTCTCCAGGGACAGTCCATATTCAAAACAAAGCTCTCCTTTAGGTTCGAAACTAGCTTTTTTAGTTTTTTTCTGCAGGGTTCATACTGTTTATCACTTTAATCTCATGCAATTGCGTGTAACTATGTTTTAGTGGTTTTTGTACATTTTACAAAAAAAACTTAATTTTGACAATTGTTTAAATGAATGAGTCTCTGACATAAAAATATTGAATATTATTGCTAGATATAGCACTCACCATTTTTATGCCCCCCTTCGAAGAAGAGGGGGTATATTGTTTTGCTCATGTCGGTCCGTCCATATGTCTGTATGTCCGTATGTCCGTATGTCTGTCCACCAGATGGTTTCCGGATGATAACTCGAGAACGCTTAGGCCTAGGATCATGAAACTTTATAGGTACATTGATCATGACTCGCAGATGACCCCTATTGATTTTGAGGAAGCTAGGTCAAGGTCACGGTGACCCGAAATAGTAAAATGGTTTCCGGATGATTACTCAAAAACGCTTATGCCTAGGATCATGAAACTTCATAGATACATTGATCATGACTCGCAGATGACCTGTATTGATTTTCAGGTCACTAGGTCAAAGGTCAAGGTCACGGTGACCCGAAATAGTAAAATGGTTTCCCGATAATAACTCAAGAAGGCTTATGCCTAGGATCATGAAACTTCAAAGGTACATTGATTATGACTCGCAGATGACCCCTATTGATTTTCAGGTCACTAGGTCAAAGGTCAAGGTCACAGTGCCAAAAAAACGTATTCACACAATGGCTGCCACTACAACTGACATCCCAGATAGGGGGCATGAATGTTTTACAAACAGCCCTTGTTTTATGTTTCTTTCCTAAAATTTGTTCCCTGCCTTTATATTCGGCCATCCCCTTTTGAGCTCACCTGTGCACAACGTGCTCATGGTGAGCTTTTGTGATCGCTTTTTGTCCGTCGTCTGTTGTCTGTTGTGCGGCATCAACATTTGCTTTGTTAACTCTCTAGAGTCCACATTTATTGTCCAATCTTCATGAAATTTGGTCAGAAGATTGGTTTCAATGATATCTTGGATGAGTTCGAAAATGGTTATGTTTGCTTGAAAAACATGGCTGCCAAGGGGCGGGGCATTTTTCCTTATATGGCTATAGTAAAATCTTGTTAACACTCTAGAGGCCACAGTTATTGTCTGATCTTCATAAAACTTGGTCAGAAGATTCATCCCAATAATATCTTGGATGAGTTCGAAAATGATGCCGGTTGGTTGAAAAACATGGCCGCAAGAGGGCGGGGCATTTTTCCTTACATTGCTATAGTAAAACCTTGTTAACACTCTAGAGGCCACATTTATTTTCCGATCTTCATGAAACTTGGTCAGAAGATTTGTCCCACTGATATCTTGGATGAGTTCAAAAATGGTAACCTTTGCTTGAAAAACATGGCTGCCAAGGGGCGGGGCATTTTTCCTTTTATGGCTATATATGGCTATAGTAAAACCTTGTTAACACTCTAGAGGCCACATTTGTTGTCCAATCTTCATGAAACTTGGTCAGAAGATTCCTCTTAACAATATCTTGGACGAGTTCGAAAATGATGCCGGTTGGTTGAAAAAAAAGGCCGCCAGAGGGCGGGGCATTTTTCCTTATATGGCTGTAGTAAAACCTTGTTAACACTCTAGAGGCCACATTTATTGTCCAATCTTGTTGAAATATGGTCAGAAGATTTGTCTTCATGATATCTTAGATGAGTTTGAAAATGGTTACGTTTGCTTGAAAAACATGGCTGCCAAGGGGCGGGGCATATTTCCTTATAAGGCTATATAAGGCTATAGTAAAATCTTGTTAACACTCTAGAGGCCACATTTATAGTCCGATCTTCATGAAACTCGGTCAGAAGATTCATCCTAGTAATATCTTGGACGAGCTCAAAAATGATGCCGGTTGATTGAAACACATGGCCACCACTGGGGGCGGGGCTATTTTCCTTATATGGCAATAGTAAAACCTTGTTAACACTCTAGAGGTCACATTTATTTTCCGATCATCATGAAACTTGGTCAGAAAATTGTCCCAATGATGTCTTGGATGAGTTCGAAAATGGTTTTGGTTGCTTTAAAAACATGGCCACCAGGGGCGGGGCATTTTTCCTTATATGGCTATAGTAAAACCTTGTTAACACTCTAGCGGCCACATTTATTGTCCAATCTTCATGACATTTGGTCAGAAGATATGTCTCAATGATATCTTGGATAAGTTTGAAAATAATTATGTTTGCTTGAAAAAAATGGCTTCCAAGGGGTGGGGCATTTTTCCTTATATGGCTATAATGAAATCTTGTTAACACTCTAGAGGCCATATTTACTGTCTGATCTTCATGAAACTTGGTCAGAAGATTTATCCCGATAATATCTTGGATGAGTTCAAAAATGATGCCGGTTGGTTGAAAAACATGGCTGCCAGGTGGCGGGGCATTTTTCCTAATATGGCTATAGTAAAACCTTGTTAACACTATAGAGGCCACATTTATTTTCCAATCTTCGTGAACCTTGGTCAGAAAATTTGTCCCAATAATATCTTGTTATCTCAGGTGAGCGACTGTGGGCGTTTCAGGCCCTCTTGTTATGAAATTATGATACACTTCTCATAAAACTTGATTTATTTATACCTAGAAAATTCCATCTCATAGGTGTTGCTTTTTGTATTAAACAATGTGAATTGAATACTTTGGGAAAATTATTATTTGGTAAAAATTTAGCACAATTTTGCATGGTGCCATTACGTTTTTTATGTACAATCATGCTCTAAATCAAGATGTCTTATTGCAGGCCCCACTCCACTGAGTCATTCACGCACAGAAAGATGACCTTGTCGCTGGCCGACCGGTCAACAAAGAAACAGAAAGTGAAGATCCTACCCATCTCGGGTCATGACCCAGAGTCTCAGAGATCTGAAATGATCAAGGTTGGATTCATGATTTGGGCATTAAAAAGTTTTGTTATTTCACTGATTGGTCAAAGATGGTTTTACTTGTGTAAATATATTTGTCAAAGGTAGTTTTACTAGCATTAGTATAGTTACAGTTCTTGAGACTAGCATGTGGTACCGATTTGAAAATGATGAAAGCTGCTTTTTTTCCACAGACTATGTGTCTGAGTATATGGGTATAAATTTGTCTCATCTTTTGTAACTGTGGGTTCATTTTCTTAAAAAATAGATAATATTTTATGAAATATGTAGACAAGTTTACCATGTAAGTATTTGAGATTTATTATCAATTTATTCATAGTAAATGGTAAAGATGCTGTAACAGATAAAACAACATAATATTGTCTTAATGGACTAATTACTGTGAAACCATTATTAATCGTCAGGCATTAATTTTCATAAATTTCGTCAGTCGACCGATCGGCGAATTTAAGATCCTAACGAACAATCATGCTCTATGTTTGAACAAAAACAAACACTAAGTTGAACAATATTTTAAAACTTTACCGTAGACATGAGGCATTAAATTCCAACATAATCCATGCACACATTCACTGCTGTTTCGTAATCAAGATTAATCCGGTTTTGACACAAAGGGATGTAGATTACACAAGGTACTTTACTGACACGTTACACTTCTTTAAAACGCGTGTGCAGTACAGCTGTATCGAATGCGTTGACTTCGTTTATGTAGAATGGTAATGAATTAGCGCTAATTGTTTATAACTTTATTACCCATTAGGTGCATTGTGTTTTTCAGGGGTGTTGCATATTAGCCATCACGCAGCGAATGCCGATGAAAGACAATAAACCAAATGAAAAGATGACGATGTGTGATCAACATGCGTATTTATCACAAATTAATAAAGAATATTTTAATTTCTGTTTGTTGTTTGATTGTTTACCAACTAGAACACATACCCATACGATTGTTATCAGTATGGCCATTATAATAATAGAATAAGACTAATTGGTAATTGGCTTCGTTGCTACAAACACTCGTTAACGGTTATTCGATCCCACTTGTCCGCTAACCATAACAATGAACGTGTGAATGGCATACATTAAGAGGGTCCATTACTGTCCCTTGATAACAAAAGACTAGTTAATTGGCATGTGACAAACAGGCCCCACCTCCTGCAGTGATTCTCAAGTGTGTTCCGGCATTTGTACCACGAATTTCGCAACTGCGATTGATCGCGATTATGTATTACACACAAATCGGATATTGACTGACGCATTTTTTTTTTAAATTCAAAATCAGAAATCGGCGAATTTAAGTGCTGACGAAATCGTCATTTTTATAAAAATGACGAAATTTTGTGCTGTCGAAAATAAATGGTTTCACAGTATCAATATTGGTTTATCTACCGGGTCTGTGGAGATTTGTTTTTTAATGTTAGTAAAACATTAATTTAATGGGTACCAATACTGCAAAATAGCTACATGTATGTAAAATTAGTGGAAAAACACATACAAACAGATATGAGCTCGCTTCGAGAGAATGAAGCTTAATGCATGTGCGTAAAGAATTGTCCCAGATTAGACTGTGAAGTCTGCACATGCTTATCTGGTATGACACTTTAGTCACATGCATTAAAGCCCCATGTGAAGTCTGCACATGCTTATCTGGTACGACACTTTAGTCACATGCATTAAAGCCCCATGTGAAGTCTGCACATGCTTATCTGGTACAACACTTTAGTCACATGCATTAAAGCCCCATGTGAAGTCTTCACATGCTTATCTGGTACGACCAGGGCAACAGATGAGATTTCATGTCAATTAGTTTTCACTGCAAGCTTTTTGAAACAATTAGTTTTTCCCCTTTAATCAATTCGTAAAAAAAATGACAGTTAATAAAAACTTACCTTTATTTCTGGGTGAGATGAGCGCTTTAATATTCATCGGTGACAATTTGCAGCAATTCTTATTGCAATAAATTAACTAAAGTCATTATGTATTCATATTGTCAATGTTTGCTTGCTTTTATTAATAAATTCATTTAATTGTCTATTGACCAAGCATATATGATAATGAGTCTGTTTTTACCAGTCCTGTGTTTCAGTCTCAGAGCACACATTTTTAGCTTTAAAACACTCTTTACAACCTCTTTACCCGACAAATTGTTTCGCGTTACAAATTGAAACATATCAGGCGCGCACGCCGCTTATGAAATTTTCTTAGCACATCCGCGTTTAGAACAAGATGCCGACATGTTCGCGTATTTTTTTGACGGAAGAAAATTGTTATGTAGACACCGTTCTGAACCTGTGTTCATATAAACTTTTCACTAATATTACGATCGCACTGAAAGTTACAATATACTAATTCAAATCGAACACAGTATGGAGGGTATCGGTAAAATAAAACGACAAAGAATCCATTGCAATTCGTTTTCCAATTTTATAATCATTTACCGTACGATCGATTTTGTATTTCAATTCGTTTTCTGTACACTATAAATCGTAAAAACGATAAAACGATCCTTATCTGTTGCCCTGGGTACAACACTTAAGTCACATGCATTAAAGCCCCATGTGAAGTCTGCACATGCTTATCTGGTACGACACTTTAGTCACATGCATTAAAGCCCTATGTGAAGTCTGCACATGCTTATCTGGTACGACATTTTAGTCACATGCATTAAAGCCCCATGTGAAGTCTGCACATGCTTATCTGGTACGACATTTTAGTCACATGCATTAAAGCCCCATGTGAAGTCTGCACCTGCTTATCTGGTACGACATTTTAGTCACATGCATTAAAGCCCCATGTGAAGTCTGCACATGCTTATCTGGTACGACATTTTAGTCACATGCATTAAAGCCCCATGTGAAGTCTGCACATGCTTATCTGGTACGACACTTTAGTCACATGCATTAAAGCTCCATGTGAAGTCTGCACATGCTTATCTGGTACGACATTTTAGTCACATGCATTAAAGCCCAAATATCCCAGGGGAAGGCTAATATAGATATTGTTGACAGAAAGAGGAGGAGCGACTGCGTGCGTCAGTGAAGCGTGAGAGCCAGAAGAGGCGTGTGCGTGAGCGAGCCCACGCCAAGGGCCTCAGTGGGGGCTACCTGGAGGGGTATGACGATGACGAGGAGGAGGAGGGCATCTCCATTGCAGCCATCAAGAACAAGTACAAGGCTGGGAATCGCAAAGGTAAAAGCATGTGTCTCAATCAGAAATGTGGACTTATAAATGATCAATTTTGATGATACTTTATTACTTTATGAAATTATGTGATTGATTAAACTGCTATTTTATTTATAATTCCTTGTGGTTTGAAGGGAATATTAGTGAAAAAAAAAAATGTTAAAAAAGGAGTTTAAAGGGACGGTCAACCATAACGACTAAGAAAAGAAAAGTTGTAAAATACCGTATTTTTTTACAATTATTAGTTTATATTGATTTAAATATCACGACTGGTATATTACATTACTTGAAATAAAGTTAAGTTATCATATTTTCAGTATATTCAGTAATAAATTTTACTGGGTATGTCTACCAGGTAACTACCAGTTAACTACAAATAACGCCATTAGATTGATCATCATTGTCACGTGGTAAACCCAGGAATGCAACTTGTGCATGCGTAGTGAATTGTATATATTATATATATAAAATTATCAATCTACTTGCGTTATTTATAGTGTGTATATTGTTATGTCACCTATTTTCGCGATGTACTTTCGATTTCACATTGCAAAATTTTATTACCGAATATGCTGAAAATATTAACTTTTTCAAGTTATGTAATATACCAGTCATGATATTTTGATCTATATAAACTAATAATTGTAAAAAAATATGGTATTTTACAACTTTTCTTTTGTTCGTCGTCGTGGTTGACTGTCCCATTAAGCTTCAAGGAGTTTCGCATATTTATAGAACCTGAATTTCAATTCCATTCTGTATCACCTCTGCCCTCTTGTTCAAATGATTTTCATGAAACTTGTGGCAAATATATATAACATTAAGGCAATGTGCAGAATGCATTCGGCAGTCACTTCAAAACAAGGTAAAGGCCACACTAAAAGGTCAAAAGGATGATGGTGGGAATATTTCTCACCTTTGGATTGCCTTATGTTGTCAGTTTTCTGACAATGACTAGTACAGTAATATGATTGTGGTGTATGTTTGCCGTGAATTTGGTGTATATTTGCCCAGATCGGCAGCACATCTACTCTTCTGACAGTGAGGAGGGTATGGACTCAGACAAGGAGGACATGGGTGCACGCAGGCTTATGAAGGCCAAGAAGGTCATCAGTGATGATGAGGTGAGAGCCATTTATATATACAAATGTATATTATATAATTTTTTTTTTTTTTTTTTTTGTAATTTTAACTAACATGAGCACAATGTGCTCATGGTGAGCTTTGTGATAGCCTTTTGTCCGCTGTGCGTTGTGCAGAGTCAATATTTGTCTTGTTAACACTCAAGAGGCCACATTTACTGTCCGATCTTCATGAAACTTGGTCAGAAGATTTGTCCCAAGATGTCTTGTACGAGTTTGACAAATGGGTCCGTTTTCTTGAAAAACATGGCCGCAAGGGGGCAGGGAATTGTTCCTTGTATTGGTATAGTAAAAACTTCTTATAACTATTAAAGTTCCATTTATAGTCCAACCGTCATGAAACTTGGTCAGAACATTTGTTCTAATTATATCTTGGATGAATTAAAAAATAGTTCTGGTCTGTTGAAAAACATTGCCACCAGGGGTCGGGGCATTTTTCATTATATGGCTATCGTAAAATCTTGGTATCACTATAGAGGCCACAGTTATTTCCAATAATCATGAAACTAAGTCAGAAGATTTGTCCCAAGATTTATATCTTGGAAGAGTTTGAAAATGTTTCCAGTTGCTTGAAAAACATGGCAGCCAGGGGGTGGGGCATTTTTCCTTATATGGCTTAATATGGCTATAGTAAAACCTTGTTAACACTCTAGAGGCCACATTTATTGTCCATTTTTCATGAAGCTTTATCAGAAAATTTGTTCCAATGATATCTTAGAAGAGTTCGAAAATGGTTTCGTTTTGTTAAAAAACATGGCCCCCAGGTGGTGGGTGGGGCATTTTTCTTTATATGGCTGTAGTAAAAACTTGTTAACTTTCTAAAAGCCACATTTATTGTTCAATCTTCATAAAACTTGGTCAGAGTATTTGATTAAATGATATCTTGGATGAGTTTGAAAATGGTCCCAGTCTGTTGAAAAACATTGCCACCAGGGAGTAGGGAATTTATCCTTATATGGCTAAAGTTAAACCTTGATACCACTCTTAAAGTTACATTTTAAGTTCACGCTTCATGAAACTTGGTCAGAACATTTATTTAAAAGATATCTTGGGCTGCAAAGAACAGGTTAGTTCCTTTGTATTGCAGGTGAGCAACTTTGGGTCTTTCACGCCCTCATGTTTGTATACGAATATATGTGTTGTTTACAAGGAGTAATGCATAGTTTTCTTATATTGAAAGATTAGGGCAGCCTGAAGTTTTAAAACTGTTTATACATTTTGAATCTGCCTGAAACATTATATGCATGCAAAAATGAACTTGCAAATTTGAATCATGAAATAGTTAAATGGTTTCAGGATGATAACTCAAGAACGTTTACGCCTAGGATCATGAAACTTCATAGGTACATTGATCATGACTCGCATATGACCCATATTGATTTTCAGGTCACTAGGTCATAGGTCAAGGTCACGGTGACCTGAACAGTAAAATTGTTTCCGGATGATAACTCAAGAAGGCTTTTGCCTAGGATCATGACACTTCATAGGTACATTGATCATGACTCGCAGATGACCCCTATTGATTTTCAGGTCACTAGGTCAAAGGTCAAGGTCACAGTGACAAAAAACGTATTCACACAATGGCTGCCACTACAACGGACAGCCCATATGGGGGGCATGCATATTTTACGAACAGCCCTTGTTGATATTTTTTTAAGAATGACATTATGTCCATCTGTGTTGCGTTCCCTAGCTGTCTTTGAGAAACAAAGCTTTTTAGATATTTAGCCGTTGCAGCCATTATGATTCAGCATCAACAAGAGCGCCAGATCTTATACAAAATGTCATCTTTTACTCAAATCAATTAACGATTGAGTTGATGACATGTTAGCAAACAGGTGTTTAATCAATTATTGCGTGCCTTTAATCAAGCGTCATAATCGATTAACAGTTTATGCGACCGGCGTTAAATCAATTTGTGCGTGCCTTTAATCAAGCGGTCCTAATCAAATAACATTTTGGGATCCAAAGCGAGTTCGAGCCATCGAAACAAAAGAAGTTGTGAAAACTGTAGCCGGGACTGTGAAAATAATTCGTGCCATCCGATAATTCGAGCCAAGCGAGTTCAAGCGATCCGACAAAATTTTATATGAATATATATGCATACAAAATTGGTGCTTTGATCCGAGTTCGAACCAACCCGAAATTCGAGCCAAGCGAGTTTGAGCCATCTGGTTTCGACTGCATTTTAAAATAACTTTGCAAATATATTTAACAGTTTGAGACATTGTGTCATACTCAGAGTCATATCCTTAGCTCTAAATGCAAGGTCACGCTTTGGGGTGTCAAATGTGCAGATGTCAAATTCGGGCAAATACATGTTGTCAGAACTATCACTTCATCAATCATCATGCAATTTAAAAATAATTTATAAGATATTTGTTGGTTTTGAAGTGAGCTCCTTGCGCAATGTCAATAACAATGCTTTTTTGTGCTCAAACAGAGGAGGAATTCAGCAATTGTTTTACCATCAGTTTGCATGTACAATCTAAAGCTTTTGTTTTGAACTCCTCTTTAATTACGGGGGGAACTGACTTTAACTCTCATGTGGAATGACCTCACTATATAAATGAGCTTGAAGACAGGAATTTGGCTGCTATAAGTTTTGACTGAATTATGACTTGTTTCTCCATGACTGAACATGTACCTTCCAGCTTGTGTTGACTTGTCTCTCCATTACTGAACATGTACCTTCCAGCTTGTGTTGACTTGTCTCTCCATTACTGAACACGTACCTTCCAGCTTGTGTTGACTTGTCTCTCCATGACTGAACATGTACCTTCCAGTTTGTGTTGACTTGTCTCTCCATTACTGAACATGTACCTTCCAGCTTGTGTTGACTTGTCTCTCCATTACTGAGCATGTACCTTCCAGCTTGTGTTGACTTGTCTCTCCATTACTGAACATGTACCTTCCAGCTTGTGTTTGCAACTCTCCTTTACTACCTGGTAGATCTTGCTCAAACTTTTGGGGTTTTGGGCTGGGATGACTTTAGGCAGAATCTTTCTCCTTTGCATGTTTTTTCAACATAGAAAATATAGTCTCCTTAACTTTGTGTTTTCAATTCCTCATTTAATATTGGGTGATCAAACATGGGTATGATTCAGTTTGTTAGATACTATAATTGCAAGCATTCTTGATAATCGGATCGAAATGTTACCAACAGATATTTAGTTTTACCATACCGTTACTGTTATTTCTCACCCTTGCCTTAGGTAGTGTACACATGCCATCATGTGGTTTTACCATACCGTTAAGGTTATTTCTCACCCTTGCCTTAGGTAGTGTACACATGCCATCATGTGACTTGTGTTATGTTGCTGTTGTCTACTGCAGGACTCTGGCGCAGACTCGACTCCCAAGAAGAAGCGTGCCCGTGTTATGGAGAGTGATGAAGAGGAGGGTGGGGCAGGCAGTGATGTGGAGACAGGGGCCAAGGCAGGCAGTGGCTCCGGGTCAGACTGAGGGCAGGGTTGGGCAGAGGGAGGAGGCAGGAAGTGATGTTAAAAAGGGGACAGGTTAGGCAATGACTTGGGGTCAGATGGAAGTGCCTGTGTTCGCAGTGAAATGTCTTTGTTGTAAGAAAATTATAAATTTGCTGAATAAATCTTCTTCTTCATGTTGTTCGGTCTACACAATCACGCCAGTTTATTTGATTGCTGAATAAATAAGATCGAGTATGTTTGCTTCAATTTCATTTAAATCATACAAAAGAGAGGTCTATGATGGCTCTAAAGTGTTCAAGGACAACACTTGCTGAAGATTTGAACTGGTTCCCTAGTTTTCAACCTAATCTGACCAAGTTTATGGCCAATATTAACCTTCAGAGTGAGGCTATCTAAAAAATTATTATTTATCAGACACGGCTTCAGACTTAATTTCCTCATAATTATGTTACAAATGAGGCACTTAAAAGTGTTAAAAAAAGATTTTTCTCGGATTTGACTGGGTGTTTCAGATCTGGCATAAATCACGGAGGGTATATTGTAAATATTGTAAACAAGTTATATCAAGAATGAACAATACATTTTGTTTGTAGAGTAGTAGCATGTTTTTTCAGTAATTTGTCATTTCTGGCCTAAGTGGGAGATACTGAAAAATCGGCTTAAACCCCATTCCAAGGTGGTGACCCCAGGTTTAAAGGGACCGTCAACCGCGATTGACAAAAGAAGAAAAGTTTCAAAATACCGTAGTTTTTCGGCGTAGCTGTTTAACGTCACTTTTGACCTCAGAGTTATGGCCTTTTGAAATTTTCCATTAACTGTACATATAGTGCAATTCTTGTCCGGGCTATTTCTCAGCAACTAATGACCAGAATTCAATGAAACTTTATGGGAAGCTTCACTACCAAGAGGACATGTGCATATTATCAGCGGGTTCTAGTCAGATGATTTTTCACAGAGTTATGGCCCTTTTAAATTTTTAAGTTGCTAAACCATCCATTGTATTATTTTGTCCAAAGTTATGCCCCTCAAGACGTTTCCTTTTATCTGAATATATAGTGCAATATTGTGACAAAAAAAACTTTGGGGAGCATCACCCGTCTCCGACGGTTTCGTGTTTTTGATTAATTTAACAATAATTATTCCACCATATTGACTTATGTTTTAAGCATGAGTGCGATGATTCTCGATACTGTTAATAATCGAATCAAATAGCAATGCCAGACAAACCACTAAAACAGGTTTGTTTGAAGAACGGGCGTAATTATTAAAAATATGTACGGATACTTTGGGTGTGGACGGTTTACTCATATGTTTTAATTTCACTTCCATTCTTCTTTTGGTTTTCTGTTTTGTATCTATAGGTTTATGACCAGGAATATGTAATAATGTAAAATAAGCCGCGAAAACTCTGCGTAACATCAAGTACTACGTGTGATGCAGCTAAGAACTGCACAGAAAAAGACATTCGCTATCTTTAGCTATCTTTAACTCTTTACCTTTCACCAACCAAACCACAATCAACGCCGTATATCTTTTTAAAAGATATTTCTTGTTTACAATTATTAGTTTATATAGATTAACAAGTTCATATTTTCAGTATATTAGGTATTAAAAGTTTGCAATGTGAAATCGAAAGTTCATCGCGAAAGTAGTTGACATAACGATATACACACTATAAATAACGCAAGTAGATTGCAAGTAGATTGATCATTATATATATATATATATATATATATATATCTCTCTCTCTCTCTCTATATATATATATATATATATATATATATATATATATATGGGCCTTGCTCTGTGAAAAGGGGGTTTAATGCATGTGTGTTAAGTGTAGTCCGAGATAGGCCTATGAGTCCGCACAGGCTAATCAGGGACGACACTTTCAGCTTTTATGATATTTTTCGTTTGAAGAAAGTCTCTTCTCATCAAAAATGAAGTTTTGAAGAAAGTCTCTTCTTATCAAAAATGAAGTTTTGAAGAAAGTATTCTTATAAAAAATGAAGTTTTGAAGAAAGTCTCTTCTTATCAAAAATGAAGTTTTGAAGAAAGTCTCTTCTTATCAAAAATGAAGTTTTGAAGAAAGTCTCTTCTTATCAAAAATGAAGTTTTGAAGAAAGTCTCTTCTTATCAAAAAAGTTTTGAAGAAAGTCTCTTCTCATCAAAAATGAAGTTTTGAAGAAAGCCTCTTCTCATCAAAAATGAAGTTTTGAAAAAAGTCTCTTCTTAACAAAAATGAAGTTTTGAAGAAAGTCTCTTCTTATGAAAAATGAAGTTTTGAAGAAAGTCTCTTCTTATCAAAAATGAAGTTTTGAAGAAAGTCTCTTCTTATCAAAAATGAAGTTTTGAAGAAAGTCTCTTCTTATCAAAAATGAAGTTTTGAAGAAAGTCTCTTCTTATCAAAAATGAAGTTTTGAAGAAAGTCTTCTCATCAAAAATGAAGTTTTGAAGAAAGTCTCATCTCATCAAAAATGAAGTTTTGAAGAAAGTCTCTTCTTATCAAAAATGAAGTTTTGAAGAAAGTCTCTTCTCATCAAAAATGAAGTTTTGAAGAAAGTCTCTTCTTATCAAAAATGAAGTTTTGAATAAAGTCTCTTCTTATCAAAAATGAAGTTTTGAATAAAGTCTCTTCTTATCAAAAATGAAGTTTAGGCATGAAATCCCCTTTTCGATATATAATGTATTTATTACTATGTATAAATTTATATATATATATTGTTGTTAACGGCAGTTTGCGCAACGCAGATACAGCTCAAACGGGTTTGGCCAGATTACATGTATGTGAACATAGAAAGTTGCAAAATTACTTTAACATCTTCAGTGATCTTGGGCAATATTTTTGTGTAAAACGTGGCGTCAGCATGGCATTAAAATAGATAATAATTTCATTCATTAATTTCAAAGATAATTTTATGAGATAGTGTCATAACTGCTCAACAGTTAACTACATTATAATCCTTGAGTATAATTGACAATTAATTGCATTCATATTGTTCACAGATTTGTTACTGAGATACTGCCACATCTTCTTAACAGCCTACAGGTACAATCATTCTCACAAAATCTAGACAAATAGCGTCGCTGATAATCAAACTACATTAACTGTATTATTAATGTTCGGATATATACAAAAACGCTTGCTTTCAAAGTGAAATAGATATTATGTACATATACATATAGGATCTGATATGCTCCCTTTGATAACACTGGTTGATAGTGTGTCTTGGATAACAGGAAATATGGCGAGTTGTTTTTCAAAACTGAATTGAAGTGACATCTCATAACAAAACACTAATTTGTATAAGCAATCGGGTTATCATACAAATAATGATTTTAGGTTCCGAATAACCTAGAGTAATTAAGTTAATATTTATGCGTTTTTAACAAAGTGAATCTCCTGGAAGTGTACACGGTTAACTGATCAATGTGACAGGACTTTAATACTGTAACAATAAACACTTTCACTAGCATAATAATACAACAAGCTTTAAGGCAAGACCTTGGAACAACAAGGTGATAATATCAAAGTCTTTATCCACATTCAGTGTAAGTTTGTTCAGAAAAACATATTTCCATTTTACATTTTATTTCATCAAAAGAAGTGTAAGTAGATTCTTTGCACATCTGCTGAAACAAAGCCCTGTTGCAATTTACCAGTAGTGACCTAAAGGATGTATTTGTATTGACATTTTCTTTAACCAATCAAAGAGCTACAGCTTTCTTACTGGTTAAACATCGTCAATAAAATTAAGCTTTCTTACTGGTTAACTCAAATCAATCATATTTATCAGTTAAAAAATCATCAATAACTTGAAGAGCTTATATGGTAACATTCCTTGTTCC
Organism: Dreissena polymorpha; assembly: GCF_020536995.1. Lineage (NCBI taxonomy): Eukaryota > Metazoa > Mollusca > Bivalvia > Myida > Dreissenidae > Dreissena > Dreissena polymorpha. The sequence continues at coordinate 88,257,243 of NC_068355.1, read as the reverse complement.
TTAAATTTTTTACATGTCAGATTTGAATATCTGTTAAAGCTGTACAGACTTCTAGGTAGCATAGCTACCGTTAATCATATGAGTCGCTTTGTGTGAAAATTGGGCTTAATGCATGTTCGTAAAGTGTTGTCCCAGATTAGCCTGTGCAGTCCGCACAGGTTAATCAGGGACGACCCTTTCCGCTTTTATGGTATTTTTAGTTTCAAGGAAGTCCCTCCTTACTGAAAATCAAGTTAAGGCGGAAAGTGTCATCCCTGATTAGCCTGTGCGGACTGAACAGGCTAATCTGGGACAACACTTTACGCACTTGCATTATGCCCAGTTTTTTCAGAACATGACTCATATAGATACATGTACTACTATGTATTATCAATATTTGAGTTAACACTATGCTTTCCAATCATCATTAAAAGTCTTATATTGTTTTGATTGAATACTTTTCCATTTCTTAAAAATGAAAGAAATAGGTGGCGAATTCAATTTTAAAGTAAAATTAAGAGAAAAATGTGTAGACCAAGCTTGTTATGGCAGGCAAAATAAGTATAAGAATTTGTTCCTTCTTTTACATACATGGGGAGTTACCATAAACAAGTTAACAGTTTTCATTAACAAGAGATTTATTCTGACCATCAGTACACTCGTGGAGTTAATTTCAGACAATCACTTATACCCATATACACTGTGTAAAATACCAAAAGTGAATACACAATATTCAAAAGCACTTTCACTGAAGTGGAATTTTGTTCAGAACTTTTGGATTTGACCAGTAACTGATTGCAGAAACCATTTTATTATAGATTATTACATCAGTGTACATGCTACCAAGCACAACAAATATGACACACACAGTATAATTATGCCAGGAAATGTATGTACCTTTATGAGAAATAACATATCTCATTTACGAGTTTTCAGTGTAAATTGCTCTAGCTTGTACATATTTCTAACAAATTTCAGAATATCTGTTGCAGTTCATGACACTGGGGTTGATATGTCTTTTGCACAATCCTTACACCTTTCGTCTAACATTTCATCTACAACTGGATCATTATATACCGGTAGCTTTAAAAGAGAACTGGATACTTATAAAGTCTCCACACATTTACATGAGTATCAGTTACATGAAGTGAATAACTTGTGCCAACTCTAGCTACCTCCCTTATAGCATGCTTTCACTCATTCTACACACATTCACACAAAAAGTGCACTGGTGAGACAAACTGTTTGCTCAAGCACTAATTTTAGCTTTCTGTCATTGTAATATTTTCAGACCAAATAAAATTTCATATTGTTTCATTAACATTAACAATTAACACTTGTACGTCAAAAAAAGAATATTTATATCCAAATGCAGAACAAAAACACTTGTGTTATGTTTATTGTGTAATGGCCTGTAAAGTCATATAGACCCGATAGGGGAACATCATTATTGTGGATATAATAGTAACTAGAAATTGATAGGTGGATATTGTATTTGGTCAATTTGGTTAAACAATTAAACAATAATTCCTCCCAAACACATGCACGTTCATTTTATAGTAAAAGCTACTTTTGTTACTTCCCTACGATATAAGACTCAATACATTGATCGAGAACTATATTTGTGCAACTGTGAACATTCCAAAATAGCCAATATTAATATTAATCTGTAGGTCGCTTTTCACTATGTTTTTTGGTGAATTCTTGTGCATTTTTTATAAACTTCTTCCTGTCTTTTGAGAATTCCTCAGCAAGATCTGCCCTTAGTGGATGTTCAGGTTCCGGTTCGTTGACTAAGGCTACTAGGGATTGTATCACTGCAAAGTAGAACAACATCATAAACAGAAGCAACAATGTTGAAAAAAAGTGTGTACACTAGCAACAAATGCTGACCGCCAAATATTGTAACTTAGGTACAACCAATAGTGAACCAAATAATGTACAATGCCTACCAAAACTGAACCACATAAAGTATATAAGCAACCAAAACTGAATCACATTATTTCCACTATCAACCAACACTGACTTATATAACATTCACTAGCAACCAATACTGAACTACTTAATGTTAAAAAACAAGGATATCAGTAAATCTGATGGATGCTCCCCAATTATGCTTTGTCGATATACACAAATGTATATGGGTTAATTTTGTGGAAAAAAACATATGACATTGAGAAAATCTATTATTAGCCTCGGTGACCTTGACTCCAGTGACATCAAACCTCATCAAAAGGTAGAGGTCCATGCAAGGTACCTACATGCCAAATATGTAAGAGATCGGTAAAGTATTGAAGGCGCTATCAGAAACTGTAACAAAAGTGTGACGGAAAATCTAATTATTAGCCTCAGTGACCTTGACCTTGACCCCAGTGACGTCAAACCTCATCAAAAGGTAGAGGTCTATGCAAGGTACCTACATGCCAAATATGTTAGAGATCGGTCAAATATTGAAGGCGCTATGAGAAACTGTAACAAAAGTGTGACGGAATGAAGTACGGAAGTACAGATGTAGTTTGTACGGAAGTACAAAATGGCAACTATATGCCTCCCATATATATATATATATATATATATATATAAACATAAAAACAAATACTGATCTACAACATGTACACTAGCACCTCATTCTGGACTACAATTTGCACACTAGTACCATATACTGAACCACATAGCATACACTAGCAAGTAAGCAACTAATTGTGAATCACATAATGACACTGGCAGCCAATACTGAATAACATTAAGTACACTAGCTTCCATCACTTAAGCAGATTGTACACAGGCAAACCAATTGATATACTGTGAAAATTGACTTTTATACTCAATAAGAAACAAGAGTGCCAAACTGTCACAAGATACGTCCGTTTGAAGGTTTTGGACACCATGCTAAATGCTTGAAATGCACTAATTGATGTAGTGACCTAATTTTTGACCCGGCATGACCCATATTTGAACTTGACCTACACATCATTTAGACACAACTTCTGACCAAATTTGGTGAAGATCGGATGAAAACTAATTCAATTAGAGAGCGGACACCATGCTTAATCCTTGAAATGCACTAAGTGACCCTGTGACATAGTTTTTTAACCGACATGAACCATATTTGAATGTGACCTAGATATTGTCTAGATACAACTTCTGACCAAATTTGGTGAAGATCAGATGAAAACTACTTCAATTAGAGAGCGGACACCATGCTAAATCCTTAAAATGTACTAAGTGAAACAGTGACCTAGTTTTTGACCCGGCATGACCCATTTTCCAACTTGACCAAGATATTGTCTAAATACAACTTCTGACCAAGTTTCGTGAAGATCGGATGAAAACTATCTGAATTAGAGAGCAGAAACTGCTGTGGACACCGCTGCCCGCCTGCCAAGGGTGAAACTATAATACGTCCCGTTTTTTTCAAAACAGGCGTATAAAAAGATGAATGCAAACAGATATGTATAGCTTGCCATATATTGCCTGGTGTCAATGTACTAGTAACATGGAGAACAAGAGATGTGTTTGTCAACAACACAATGCCCCCTACTGCGCCGCTTTGATTTTTTTTATCATTTGGCAGGTACAGATAATTTTCTTCCTTTAAAGCTTATTACTTTCCTTGGATTTGTTTCTTTGACCTTGAAGGATGACCTTGACCTTTCACCACTCAAAATGTACAGCTTAACGAGACACACATGCATGCCAAATATCAAGATGCTATCTGAAGCGACATAGATGTTATGAGCATTTTTCGAAACCTAAACGCAAAGTGTGACAGAAAGACCGACAGTTCGATCACTATATGTAACCAAAACTGAATCACATTATTTCCACTATCAACCAACACTGACTTATATAACATTCACTAGCAACCAATACTGAACTACTTAATGTTAAAAAACAAGGATATCAGTAAATCTGATGGATGCTCCCCAATTATGCTTTGTCGATATATATGGGTTAATTTTGTGGAAAAAAACGTACGACATTGAGAAAATTAATTTTTAGCCTCGGTGACCTTGACTCCAGTGACATCAAACCTCATCAAAAGGTAGAGGTCCATGCAAGGTACCTACATGCCAAATATGTAAGAGATCGGTAAAGTATTGAAGGCGCTATCAGAAACTGTAACAAAAGTGTGACGGAAAATCTAATTATTAGCCTCGGTGACCTTGACCTTGACCCCAGTGACGTCAAACCTCATCAAAAGGTAGAGGTCTATGCAAGGTACCTACATGCCAAATATGTTAGAGATCGGTCAAATATTGAAGGCGCTATGAGAAACTGTAACAAAAGTGTGACGGAATGAAGTACGGAAGTACAGATGTAGTTTGTACGGAAGTACAAACTGGCAACTATATGCCTCCCATATATATATATATATATAAACATAAAAACAAATACTGATCTACAACATGTACACTAGCACCTCATTCTGGACTACAATTTGCACACTAGTACCATATACTGAACCACATAGCATACACTAGCAAGTACGCAACTAATTGTGAATCACATAATGACACTGGCAGCCAATACTGAATAACATTAAGTACACTAGCTTCCATCACTTAAGCAGATTGTACACAGGCAAACCAATTGATATACTGTGAAAATTGACTTTTATACTCAATAAGAAACAAGAGTGCCAAACTGTCACAAGATACGTCCGTTTGAAGGTTTTGGACACCATGCTAAATGCTTGAAATGCACTAATTGATGTAGTGACCTAATTTTTGACCCGGCATGACCCATATTTGAACTTGACCTACACATCATTTAGACACAACTTCTGACCAAATTTGGTGAAGATCGGATGAAAACTAATTCAATTAGAGAGCTGACACCATGCTTAATCCTTGAAATGCACTAAGTGACCCTGTGACATAGTTTTTTAACCGGCATGAACCATATTTGAATGTGACCTAGATATTGTCTAGATACAACTTCTGACCAAATTTGGTGAAGATCAGATGAAAACTACTTCAATTAGAGAGCGGACACCATGCTAAATCCTTAAAATGCACTAAGTGAAACAGTGACCTAGTTTTTGACCCGGCATGACCCATTTTCCAACTTGACCAAGATATTGTCTAAATACAACTTCTGACCAAGTTTTGTGAAGATCGGATGAAAACTATCTGAATTAGAGAGCAGAAACTGCTGTGGACACCGCTGCCCGCCTGCCAAGGGTGAAACTATAATACGTCCCGTTTTTTTCAAAACAGGCGTATAAAAAGATGAATGCAAACAGATATGTATAGCTTGCCATATATTGCCTGGTGTCAATGTACTAAGTAACATGGAGAACAAGAGACGTGTTTGTCAACAACACAATGCCCCCTACTGCGCCGCTTTGATTTTTTTTTATCATTTGGCAGGTACAGATAATTTTCTTCCTTTAAAGCTTATTACTTTCCTTGGATATGTTTCTTTGACCTTGAAGGATGACCTTGACCTTTCACCACTCAAAATGTACAGCTTAACGAGACACACATGCATGCCAAATATCAAGTTGCTATCTGAAGCGACATAGATGTAATGAGCATTTTTCGAAACCTAAACGCAAAGTGTGACAGAAAGACCGACAGTTCGATCACTATATGCCCTCCTTCCGGGGCATAAAAAGTATCATCAAATGACAATTTCATAATTGAACCATTATCAAAAGTTTATTTATAGTCTCTTCGCCATCAAGCATCTACCAGAAAATCAGAATAACATTCAAAAGTAATACCCCTAACAGGGGTGGCGAAATCTCAAAAAACTATACTTGTCCACGGACAACCATTTAGGAAATTTAACTTGCCCGTTGCTGAACTACACTTGTCCGTTAATGTTTATATAAATTATAAACGCATTTATTGATTAATGTTAAATAATGTGGAATATATCAAAATCAGTATGATTTGCTTGTTTTGTTTATAATTGTATTTCAATGGTACATTCATTACAGCAGTATATTATAAACAATATAAAGACTTTCTCAAACTTTAAATCTTGCGAAGCAAGTGTTATTAAAACACGTGCTGAACATAAGTACATTGTAATCTTAACAAATTAAACTAGTCCAATATGTGGACCTCATCAGACTGATGCTCCGCTACTGGTAGCAATTTGATTATATAAACTGGTAACCATTGAAAATCTGTTAGCCAAGTTTCTTGAAAAGTTCTGCTGCGTTTACTTAGATCATATTTTTATCATAATCTTTCTTAGTTTTTTGGGAGGTGGGCTGCTCAAAGCTTCAGGTTTCTGCTCCGTTGTTGAAGTTTAAAAAAAAAGTTTCATCTTTACCATTAAAGTCGTCTTAAATAACAAGGTAGAACGTGTTTTGATTATCTTAGATTGATACTTTTTATTTCCGTCTGATGTAAAAATAAAGAAACCAGTCTGTACACTGTCTAACAGTCCGGCAGAATGTTGAAAATGCTTGTTGTTGTTTTTCTTTTTATCGAGTGCACTGGGATTGACTCCCATATGGCCATCGCCCCCAGAAAGACGTGTTAGTTGGTTACGGGGTATAGTGCAAGATACAGGAGACATCCCGTTCAAGAGGTGACCCTGGGTCTTTTAGTGTCGGTGTATAGCACCTAGTACACTGCACCTCGGTTTAACGTCTCATGCGAAAGACGAGTTAGTAGGTTAGGTGCAGCGGGGGATCGAACCAGCGATCTCTGGATTGTGAAGCCAGTGTGTTACCACTAGACCACGGATCCGCTACGTTGTTGAAAATGCGGCATGCTCCCGGTCTCTTATAGAATAAATAGAGATCACTACGCAGGAAAGTGCACGTATTTTAGCTTGATTGCTCCGCAAATAGCACTGACAATGTAATCGCATGTCAACATCTGGTTTTGTAAAACTTAATTATGGCTTTAATACAATGTATTTTTGTATACCTGGACGCGACTTTTAAAAAACTTGTTGTCCACGGACAACTTAATTGAAACAAGAGCACCGCCTTGCGGGTGCAGACCGCTCATCTATTTTCTTTTTAAAGGTGAAGGTACTCTCATTTTCAATCACAAAGGAGGGAGGGGTGGAGTGAAGAGGGGTGTATAGTGTGGGGATGTGGACATTTATTACATCATCTTCTACAAATGCGAAAAAAAAATCGGGGGGGGGGGGGGGGGGGGGGGGGGGGGGGGGGGGTGGGGGGGTTGGGGGTGATTCTTGGGTGTGATGGTCTCATTTTAACCGTTTAAAAAAAATAAATTGGGGTGGGGTGGGGTGGGGTGGGTATAGTGTGAGGGTGTGGTGGTCATTTGTGAGATGATCTTAAAAAAAAACAAGAGTGCCAAACTGTCACAAGATACGCCCGTTCGGAGGTTTTGGACACCATGCTTAATGCTTGAAATGCACTAAGTGACCTCGAGACCTAGTTATTGACCCGGCATGACCCATATTTGAACTTGACCTAGATATCATTTAGATGTAACATCTGACTAAATTTGGTGAAGATCAAATGAAAACTACTTCAATTAGAGAGCGGGCACCATGCTAAATGCTTGAAATTCATTATGTGTCCGATCGTGACCTCGTTTTTGACCCGGCATGACCCATATTCGAATTTGATCTACATATCATCTAGACTCAACTTCTGACCAAATTAGGTGATGATCAGATGCAAACTACTTCAATTAGAGAGCGGACACCATGCTAAATGCTTGAAATGCACTAAGTAACCTTGTGACCTAGTTTTTGACCCGGCATGACCCATATTCGAACTTGACCTAGATATCAACTAGATGCAACTACTGACCAAGTTTGGTGAAGATCGGATGAATACAATTTGAATTAGAGTCCGGACAAAGTGGCGCCGTTGAAAATGCACTAATTGACCCTATGACCTAGTTTTTGACCCGGCATGACCCATATTCGAACTTGGCCTATATATCAACTAGATGCAACTGCTGACCAAGTTTGGTGAAGATCGGATGAATACAATTTGAAATAGAGTCCGGACAAAGTGGCCCCTTTGAAAATGCACTTATTGACCCTATGACCTAGTTTTTGACCCGACATGACCCATATTCGAACTTGGCCTAGATATCAACTAGATGCAACTGCTGACCAAGTTTGGTGAAGATCGGATGAATACAATTTGAATTAGAGTCCGGACAAAGTGATGCCTTCCGCCCGCCGCCAAGGGGTTTCACATAATACGTCCCGTATTTTATACGGGCGTATAAAAAAAAAAATTAGGGGGGGACGGGGATTCGGGGGGGGGGGGGGGGGGGGAGGGGGAATTCTTTGGTGCAATGGTTGGACGGTATTTCAAACATAAAATAATAAAAATAAATATTTTTGTTTTTTAACCGTTTCAAAAAAAAAATTTGGGGTGCGAGGGTGTGGTGGTCATTTGTGAGATGATCTTAAAAAAAAAAAAAAAAAAAAAAAAAATTAGGGGGGGGGGAGGATTCGGGGGGGGGGGGGGGGAGGGCACAGGGGATGGTTTGGGTGGAGTCTATTGTGGTATGTCAGGTAAGAGTAGTTTTGTCAAAGTATCAATCAAATCTAATCATAAATAAAGAAGTTATGGCAATTTTAGCAAAATTTAATACTTTGACCTTGAGAGTCAAGGTCATTCAAAGGTCAAGGTAAAATTCAACTTGCCAGGTACAGTAACCCATGATAGCATGAAAGTATTTGAAGTTTGAAAGCAATAGCCTTGATACTTTAGAAGTAAATTGGATTGAAACACGAAATGTAACCATATATTCAAAGTTATTAAGTCAAAAAAGGGCCATAATTCCGTAAAAATGACAACCAGAGTTATGCAACTTGTCCTTTTACTGTACCCTTGTGATAGTTTGCGAGTGTTCCAAGTATGAAAGCAATATCTATGATACTTTAGGGGTAAAGTGGACCAAAATACTAAACTTAACCAAATTTTCAAAGTAGAAAGGGCCCATAATTCCGTCCAAATGCCAGTCAGAGTTACATAACTTTGCCTGCACAGTCCCCTTATGATAGAAAATAAGTGTTGCAAGTATGAAAGCAATAGCTTTGATACTGTAGGAATAAAGTGGACCTAAACACAAAACTTAACCAAATTTTCAATTTTCTAAGTATAAAAAGGGCACATAATCCTGTCAAAATGCCAGTCAGAGTTACATTACTTTGCCTGCACAGTCCCCTTATGATAGTTAGTAAGTGTTGCAAGTATGAAAGCAATAGCATTGATACTTAAGGAATAAAATGGACCTTAACACAAAACTTAACCAAAATTTTCAATTTTCTAAGTATAAAAAGGGCACATAATTCTGTCAAAATGCACGCCAGAGTTATCTAACTTTGCCTGCCCAGTCCCCTCATGATAGTAAGTAAGTGTACCAAGTTTGAATGCAATAGCATTGATACTTCTGAGAAAAGTGGACCTATACGCAAAACTTAACCGGACGCCGACGCAGACGCCGACGCCAAGGTGATGACAATAGCTCATAATTTTTTTTCAAAAAATAGATGAGCTAAAAAGTCATTTGCCCAGACAAGCAAATGTACGACTCAGGCAACTCGGACATTTGATTTCGCCACCCCTGCTTGAAAATGGGAAGGAAAACTAATTATGACATCTCTGAAAACTCGACATACATTGAGACCACAAGAAACATTTATTCAACCTGCTCATATTTACATACTGAATATATATATTCATATATATATATGTGTGTGTGTGTGTGTGTGTGCGTGGGGGCAAAGGAAATAATTGTCTTCGAAAACAGGTCTTTTCACACTATGTAAGACTTAAAGGGGCCTTTACACGTTTTGGTAAATTGACAAAATTTAAAACAATTGTTTCAAATTCGCAAATTTTCCATTAAGTTATGATATTTGTGAGGAAACAGTAATACTGAAGATTTACCATGCTCTAATATAGCCATTATATGCATCTTTTGACGATTTAAAATCCTGAAAATTATAAAGCGTTGCAACGCGAAACGATTGAATAATATGGAGAGTTCTGTTGTTGTCGCCACATTTTGTGAACCTACGATGATTGCTTATATATAGCATAAAATACATCTGACATTGTATGCGGAAGAATGGTCGAGGGATCTAAGTCGGAGACTTTTTATGCCAGAACTCCAGGAGTCAGTGGTTCGAGCCCTGATGAGGGTTCCTTTTCTTTTTTATATATTTTATTCTTGATTTTTTATTGGAGCTTTTTCGAGCAAATGTTAACATTTATCAATAGAAAGCATTTAATGACAAACTTCAAAACATGTCAAAATCTGTGAAAAGGCCCCTTTAATACATACAATGTCTTAAATGCAGAATCTGTTACCTTGATCTGTCTTGGTAGCAGGTTTCCAGTTTTCAGCACTTATGATAGGCAGACAAACCTGGCCCTTTTCATCTATATTAGGGTGATATATTTTTGTTTTAAATGTTATTTTAGGTGGCTTGAATGGATATTCAGCTGGAAAGTCAATCTGTATTTTGAAAGCTCCTTTGTTGTATGCCTCACAATCCTGCAAACAAAATAGACACATGACTTCATGTCTGTAACTTTCTAACACAATAATAATAACGCTTCACAGTGAAACTTTCTAGCATCAATTATAAGAAGAAACAGTGCTTTACACATTAAATTAACACAGGTATTTAAGGAATTATTCAGATTTCATTGGTTTAAGGTGCTCCATGTCCAAGGTACATTGATGAGCCAAAATAATCTTACATCAAGAACAGAAAATTGCCAAAGTAACTGTTCTTTTGATTATTTTTTCAGGTTGTTAATTACAAAAACATGGGTATTGTCAATATGAAACAAGAACATACAACAAGAGAAATCAAAATACTCACTGGTACAACAAGACCCTGCCATAGTAGGATGTTTTGTTCATCAACATTGATATTCTTGAAATTTTTCAAGCCTGCCTTTCGTAAATCTGCAAGTTCCTAAAAAATTACATGGAATGTTGGTTAAAGGTCATTTCAGAACATTAAGATTACTATTCATTATTAGTTTCAAGGTCCTCAGTCATTTGGCTTCTACCCTTATTTAAAATAGCCACTGTTGTCCTGGTACTGTCAGAAGTTGACCAAGAAATCAACCTTTCGACAGCAGATTAACAAACAACTATAACTTTATTAACTTATATTGGTATTGACAAACGACTTGTTTTTATTGTATTTTTGTAGTTGTTTACTTATAAAAAGGATTTGTTATGATAAAATAATTTCAAAATTAATTTTTATCTGATACTTGTGGACTACAACATTTCACAAGACTTCATTTTTTATGTTTTGGCAACATAACAAATATACACAAAATTCAACTACTTTTAGGACTTAATACTGTAAAAGGTGAGCGAGTAAGTGCGTTTAACAAGTTCGGCTTTTCAAAAGGTTCACATATCTTTAGTGCTCAAAGAGGTACCGGAAAAAACCTGAAACCGCAGGTCAAAAAAATATACGCCGATCCGGGTCAAAGTTTTTGCTAACAATACCAGTTCTGGTTGTTAGCTAGAAAGTACAAGATAACATGTTGAATGTGTTGTCAAATCATCTACGATACTTTAAACAAGTGAAGTAAAATCACATCCTTTCTCATTTTAAGCAGTGTTGTTATTATAAATAGTCATAAACATATAGAAGTGACACACCAAAGGCATTAGCATCCAGTTACATTTGTTATTAACATCCCAAAATGGCGATGTTAAAAAAAAGAAACCTGTATAATGCAATAAATTGACTTCAAAGTAGAAATGGCAGTTAGAGCTTTAATTATTACAGTAAACGTTATTTTGGCTTCACCCCTCAAAATTAGAGAAGCTTAATGTTTGCTTGACAGGTTGTTTTTCTTATACCTGCACTGGTTATCGCTATTCCAAGTAATTCAAACATTTGCTGATTTAGATCAACAATGTTGTGTAAACCTAATAAATAGTTTTGTGCAGTTCTGTATTTTATTTATAATTAAATCAAACCAATAAAAAGCATAATATTCAGAACAATATACTTGACAAACAGTTGAATATTTAAGAGGCTAAAACAAACAAACTAAACAACAGATGTGTTTGTCAGAAACACAATGCCCCCTACTGCGCCGCTTTGAAGCCATATATTTGACCTTGAAGGATGACCTTGACCTTTCACCACTCAAAATGTGCAGCTCCATGAGATACACATGCATGCCAAATATTAAGTTCACTATTGCAAAAGTTATGGGCAATGTTAAAATTTTCGGACAGACGGACAGATTGACGAACAGTTCAAGTACTATATGTCACCCTACCAGGTGCATAAAAAGAGCACAAACAAATGCTTTTAAGTGTATTAACCCTACCTGGAATACATTGTAATTTGTAGTATACCAGTATTTAAGATTACAAGTGATACTTTTAAGCAGTACCTGAGCCGACAACCACCAATTCAGACAACCAGGATTGGTCATTGATTGCTAACATACTTCTTTAAAGTACTGTACTCAGGTACTCTGAGGTATACATTTGAACTACAAAGTCACCAATATGTGGAACATACTCTAAAAAGTACCCCATAGTATGGCTGGGTGACTATAAGACTATCATCTGTACCTAGGGTACATTGTAGTATACTTTAAGACTACCAGGACACATTAAACAAGAGGGCCATGATGGCCCTGAATCGCCCACCTGACTAACCAAATACAATCCCAACCCAGTTTTCATCAAGATAAACATTCTGACCAAATTTCATAAAGATTGGACGAAAACTGTGACCTCTATTGTCTACACAAGGTTTTTCTAATATTTGACCTATTGACCTAGTTTTTGACCCCAGGTGACCCAAATACAATCCCAACCAGATTTCATCAAGACAAACATTCTGACCAAATTTCATGAAGATTGGATGAAAACTGTGACCTCTATTGTCTACACAAGGTTTTTCTATAATTTGACCTAGTGACCTAGTTTTTGACCCAAGATGACCAAAATACAATCCCATCCCAGATTTCATCAAGATTAACATTCTGACCAGATTTCATAAAGATTGAATGAAAACAGAGACCTCTATTGTCTATACAAGGTTTTTCTATTATTTCACCTAGTGACCTAGTTTTTTACCTAGTGACCTAGTTTTTGACCCCAGATGACCAAAATACAATCCCAACACAGATTTCATCAAGATAAACATTCTGACCATATTTCATAAAGATTGGATGAAAACTGTGACCTCTACTGTCTACACAAACAAATGACGGTTTTTTTCTATTATTTGACCTAGTGACCTAGTTTTTGACCTCAGATGACCAAAATACAATCCCAACACAGATTTCATCAAGATAAACATTCTGACCAAATTTCATAAAGATTGGATGAAAACTGCGACCTCTATTGTCTACACAAGGTTTTTCTACTATTTGACCTAGTTTTTGACCTAGTGACCTAGTTTTTGACCCCAGATGACCCAAATACAATCCCAACCCAGATTTCATCAAGATAAACATTCTGACCAAATTTCATAAACACTGGATGAAAACTGTGACCTCTACTATCTATACAAACAAATTATTGATAATTTTTCAATTATTTGACCTAGTGACCTAGTTTTTGACCCCAGATGACCCAAATACAATCCCAACCCAGATTTCATCAAGATAAACATTCTGACCAAATTTCATAAAAATTGGATGAAACTGCGACCTCTATTGTCTACACAAGGTTTTTCTATTATTTCACCTATTATGTGACCTAGTTTTCGACCCCAGATGACCCAAATACAATCCCAACCCAGATTTCATCAAGATAAACATTCTGACCAAATTTCATAAAGATTGGATGAAAACTGTGACCTCTACTGTCTACACAAACAAATTGTTGACGGACAGACGCACACAAAACGGACGCCGGACATCACACGGTCACATAACCTCACCATGTCACTTCGTGACAGGTGAGCTAAAAAGTACCTGTGCCGACAAAAACCAATTGAGCCTATATAGAAAGGATACAGTTATGGAGGTTGAGCATCTTTCAACACTATGAAATCTACTAAATTTTATTAAACGTGCACTAATCTACTAAATTTATAAATGCAAAGTTTTCGACATACAAAATAAGACAAAACAAATAGTTTGGAAATTAAAAAAAATCTGCACAGTAATGATTCTTTTTTTAAATGTTGTGTGTGTATTTTGAAATTTATGAGGTCCTATCCGAGCAAGAGGCTTCATTATGTGTGGATCCGGAACGTGCCCTAGCACTTGACTTACTAGATTCACAAAATTTGGGCCAAATTTTGAATTATAGCTGCAATTTCAAGCTATTTTGTTGTTTCTAGAATATTTTTCAATTTTGGTGTGGTCCTGAGTGTTGTGGGGGGATGCATGCTGCCGGGAACATTAATTAAACCCAGGTCGCCCCGAAGCGAGTGCATCAACCACTGCAGCAGTGACTAGACAGACAGCAAATTTTATAACAAATACGATGTTTGCAAAGTATACCGATAATTCAGTTTACGTAAGCCCAGCTTTTTTTTGGTTTTGTGAATTCACAAACATTCCTAAACAATGCTTAAACATTTTATTTTTGATCCAGTCATTAAAAATGACCCAGGTCACCTTTTTGATTACTTGTCTTTCTATAAATAGCAGTGATTTTATGAAGCAGGCACCAGTGAGTTTAACTCAATAGAAATCTGTATGATTTTGAAACAAAAAGTTAATAAAACTGTTAAAACATCTATTTAACTATGATTCTTCAAAGTTAAACAGCCCATTAAAGCAACACACATGAATGTGAAAATAAGAAGAGTTAACCTCTGCTGAAATAAAGGTTTTCCTGGCATTGGCAATACATATGGGGCTAATTTACAGGTCAGATTTTGAATTTCTGCTGTTAGATGAGTTTTTAAATGTTTATTTTTTAATTAAAACAAATATCTGTAGTATATATATATATTTGAATAGATTTTAAATTGCTTAAAATTTACAGCTTCATGGAACTAAAATATACTGAACATTACGGTTTAAAGCACAATTATTATAAGTTAATGCAATGTACACCTGTGCAGGTAAAAAAACATCAAAATTGTACAAGTAACATCCTAATAAACAATCAATGATATACAATAAAATTACGGGTGTTATTTACTTATCAGTGTTTTTCCCTACCATTTTGGGAATGGGGCCGGGTCTCTTTGAATTGGGTTAATTCACAGTGTTTGACTAAAATTGGGAAATAAGTGTTGTTGTTGATTTGCTAAAAAATGCTTCAAATTGAGAAAAGTAGCGTTTTCAGTATTATTTTCACTATTAAAGGTTGAATTTATATGGCTGGATGGGAGATGATCAAAATGTTGAAATCTAAAAAAAAATATAATAATATTTTTTTCTTGAACACCTTAAATTGGGAATTTTAAGGTCCCATTTGACCAAAAAAATACTTTTTTCTATTGGGAATGGGGATGAATACCAGAACCCTAATTTTAACGAAAACCCCCCCACTGCTTATGTCTTATAATAATAGAAATGCAGCCTTATCAGCCACCCATATCAGCCTCTATAGAAATCATTTCAGCAGTAATGAGGCTTAATGTGTAGAAAGGTAAAGTGTTAAATATTTTAATTAAATTCAGTTAAGTACATTAATAAAACAACATTAACGTTTAAGTTTTTTTTAATCTGTTTATGTTTCCACCAAACTGCCAAATGTGAGTTGTTTCTGATTTATGATGATGGGCATGGCGTAATGTCTAATGAGGTGTTTTGCCAAATGATGCTATTACACATGTTCAAAACAACATGGCAATATATGAACATTGAACTTATTTATAACGCAGTCCATTACAATAACGAAGGTTTGTTGAAGATTATATCGGAGTAAGAGTTAATGTTAATTGTATCATGAACACAGATTAAAACTGGACATTTAAGTATGGACTAGTGTAATATTTGTTTTTAATAATAAAACAAAGAACAATTTCAATGTATTGCATTGAAGACAATGATTTAAGAATTGTTATAAAAAATGGCTTATATATTTGAATAGAGGCGAAAAAACAAAAATGGGTGGAGATAGGAAATTTAAACCCAGCGAGAGCCCTGATTTATGAATCAAATTAGACAACTTTATGATGGTATGTTACTGCATATGTGTAAAAACCATAAATATTTAATTGTTTACATTATCTACAATCTTCAAGCATGTGTATGCAACTTGTTAAATAATATAACATGGGATGTAATTGGCTAGCTGTTTACTGCAGTGGAGAATTTTAAGCAATCAAAATACATGTAGTGTATTATCCGAAATGAAATTAAACTATTGTTATTGTGACATTAAAGGGGTTTTATAGGAGTTTCAAGCAAAAAATCACATTTAATTGGAATTATGTTATCTTAAACTATGAAAAGAAACTAGGCAATGAAAATGTTCCTTCAAAAGAGGTTTATTTCAAAGGAATATGCAAATTACAACTAGAATTATCAATTTTCAGTTGTGCACACCTGTGTCCAAGTAAGGATTTTTTAGCTTTTTTTTAATGCAAGGTTTCGTTTTAATTTAATTAATGATGGTTGTTTATTGCCAAGCTTATAATTTTCTGAAAGATAAATGTCTTAGCTGTTGGTATACCATTTATTTGGGCTTGATAGATAATTGTAGGCTCTGGTACTACTTACATGTATCCCGGGTTATCTTAAGTATAATTAAATGTACCCCAGGTACAGTAAATATACTAAAACGTACCCAGGAATTTTAAAGCTAAATTGGTCGTTGTTGGCTTTTTTAATCAAATTAATTATGTCCATATTTATGCCAATAATCTGTAAAATGGCCTTTTTATTATTGAAACTTCTTCTCAAAAAAGTATGTTGAGAGTATTGATTTTTTTTCATTCCGTAGCACGTTTTAAGACATTGTTGTTTTTTTTGCAAGAATAAAACTCAGGTACAGTTTAAATTTCCCGAGTAAGTGTAAGTATGTTTTTCTTTCCGGGGTACATAAAAGTATACTTAAAGAGGACACGGGGTACATTTAGGTAGTACCCGAGCCGACAATAACCTATCAAGCTTTATTTGGTGTAATTAATGCTTTTGGAAGCAAATATTTGCTTTTGATAAGACCATGTTGTTGTGCAGGAAATTTGACAGTTGTATCCCTTGTATACTGTTATAGTATGTAGAGTATTTTTCTTAAAGATCCCTGTGGACTATTCTGGAATGTTACTTGTGTAAAAAAGACAAAATTACAAAAAACTGAATCTAGACAGGTGTTACTTTATGACAGTATGCTTTCAGAAGTATGCTTCATTGTTGTAAAAACTATACATCTTTCCTTTTAAGATGACTATTTCAATCCAATCAGAATAAAAAATGTTTTTTTAGTGTTTATGAACTGCTGATCAACTGTCAAAAGACCGGCAATTGATTGTTAAACATTTAACACTTTAAACCATCCTTTTAGATTTTAATTAAAACTTTTTGAAAAACATAAATCACAAACAGGGAATATTCGTGAAATTGAATAAAGGCACGTTGCTATTATTTTAAAAGAAGTTATACTTTCGCCAAACGCCTGGTCGCTGCCATTGTTTATCACGTGACTGTGCAACAGTATAAACACGTCGAATTACCCCAAACATAACAATTTTTAAGGCCAATTCTTACACGATCTCTACACGTAGATTTAACTAGGTCCGAGCAGACCTATGATTGATTGTATGATTAATCCGAATGGTGACGTTAACGGTAATACTAGTAATAGATAATGAGATACAATATTGTTGTACAGAGTACTAATAAAATCTCAGCCAAATATCCCTACCACGAGAGTATGGTCGAGTTAAACTTTTTATATTTACCGTATACATGTTTATAATTTTTAAATAGTCATTTTAAATTTTCGGTGATCATTTGTGTAAACCATTACATGCCTTCGAATCAACTATGATATTATTTTTCGGCGTTAGCTGAATAAGCCAGCTTTTCACCCTGACTTGACCTTTGTAAGTGTCCAATAATACTCAAATAAAATTTCCCGCGGCTAGGTACGAATGAATACACTTCATTTATTCCATTGGCTGATTTGAGTATAACACCATAACATTGGAAACATATCCGCGTCTTTGTAACACTTTTTACTGCATGAAACAATTTTATCTCTAATGAAAAGGCTCAATAGATAGAACAGTTTTACAATCAATTTTCGACATAAATACAGTTTGTGCGTTCACCTTTTATTTTCAGAGAATTACCAGCGCAAAAGCGTTTATACTAGTAGCTATGTTGTCATATTTAGTACTTACTTGCATTGCATTTCAACCCGCGAGGTTTCGGGTCAACTCCCGGCCATTTGTGAAAGTCAGAGTTTATATACAGTTCATCACCGGAGTTCGCAGAAGGGGTTGCGATCATTGTGGTACACCGGTCTTACTGACAATAACGTACTGACTGTAATGCATTGCATTCCAATCCGCAAGGTATCAAGGTCAGTTTGCGGTCAGTTGCAGAAATCTTTATATAAACGCCGTCTCGTAAACTTTGTGCACTTGAAGTCTGTTTTGATCAGAAAGATACTAAATAAAGATATTCGGCGATATTATTGTGGTATGTCAATCATCGATTTTTAATATGGTTTTAACATTTGCATGATAAGGACCAATTTTGATAAAAATAATTAGAAATATTTATCCATTTAGACCAGTTTATTAAGCATGAGCACAATAATTCACTATACTATAATTATGCAATTAAATAAGATTCGAGTATTGCCGGCTGACCTATATGCAATCGTTTATTTTCATGTTTCTTGTGTTTTTCTATTCTGTAAATATAGATATCTGAGTAATAATATCACATAAAGCAAAATAAGCCACGAAATCTGGCGCAACACCCCGTAATTGATTTGCTTATGATGTAGCTAAGAACTGCGCAGAAAAAGGCATCCGCTACTTTTTATCTCATAAAGATAACTTTTGATCGTTCATAAACATCGACCACAATCAACGCCGTATATCTTTTTAAAAGATATTTCTTGTTTCAGAGTACAGCCCCCGGTACAGCCCCACATGAAACGGTTATTTAGTATACTGTAACCTTGTTTGCGCTGTTAAATTAGTGACTTTTACAACTACTATAATATTCTAAGGACAATTTTATGCGCCAAATCCAAAATAAATATTTCATAACTATTTACTTTGAAACTCACTTATCCGATTTTTCACCTTGATGTTTTGATCATCTAATTTTCGTAAGTTAATTGTATTATCTGTTCTAATTGTTTAAATTATTATAACAATAAAACTTCTTAAATGATCACATTCACATTAATTTTGCCAGACGGGCCAGAGCCTTCACGCGACGTTAGTCCAAATAATTAGACGTAGTCTACTGATGTATATTTATGGGAGTACAGGCTACATCAGTCATCACATTTGGATTACGTTAACAATATTGAAAATTAGGGCATTTTGTTCAGCATTGTTTTCAATTATTATTGTATCAACATTCGAATGATGTCATGCTCTTTTCAACCCTGTGTCAATGATTGCTGCACAAAAAGTTATATACTTTTCTTCAATGGTAAAGGGTTTGACTGGTTAGAGTGTTTTTCCACACTGGGGTCATGTACAAATTTGTAGTTGACTGTTGGAATTAAGGCCTGTTATTGTTAAGTCAAGTTACAATTACCGGATCATTACCCATAGCGGATCACATTGATGTTCAAGACTGCGTATCGCGATAAATAGTTCACATTTTTAGATGATATTTTGCACACAGAATCTTCAAGGCCTGTTCTTTAAAACGCATTGAGTCGTAATCGGAGCTACTCTTCATCAAACAATCCGATATGTTTTGCTGAGATGTTTATACGACTTTGTTGACTTCCGTCTCGTTTCCGAATCGAGGTTGAACATTTTTCACGGCCACATGCTATAACTCTGTTGGAAAGTAAAAAGCTGACGCATTAATTTAAAGGCCATTTCTTTCTGCCTGCAAAAGTCCATTTCAGTTTTGATTCGTGTTTAAGATTTTGTAACACCTTAAATGAAATGAAGAATTAGGTCAATAACGGATCATGCGTGATAATATGAGTATTGATACATGTAATATATTAAATTAAAATATATGCAAATCTTGTTGATTCTTACAATAAATGATCTCAATCATAATGTTTTATTTATGTTCCATGTTCAATATCGATGATTAGATATGATTCAAACAATTTACATCGTTTATAAGATGCCCATATCTTTTCGATCTTGTGGGGTTTTCAACAGATAATTCACACAAGAACACCATGCGTAAATTGTGGATGCAAGATCATATATAAAAAACAATTAATAACAAAAAATGAATAATATTTATAACTGGCAATGTAACTTGGTCATTGTAATCTACACATATCATGTTTCGATAGTTCAAATAGAGTGTTAGATGCCCGCCTGTGTGGTTACAGTCACGTGATCCGTTATGGCTACAACTGATCCGTTAATGCATGAATTCTGCGGCGAAAAAAAAGGTATCACAAATACATTTTGCCTTTGTTTAAAAATAAGACTGTGCTGAATCAGTTAGCAAAGGTAATATTTAATCAAACTGGTGTAAAAGAAGTCTCAAAACATTTATTGCTTTTCACCAGAACAATTTAATTACGCTTCTGATCCGGTAATGGTAACTTGACTGTACTATGATTATTAGACTCTTTAGGCCTTTAATGAGTTGCGGTCTTCATTAAATTAGGAATAATGAAGCTTGTTACAGACTTTAATAATTTGATAATTTAACAACTCGTGTATTAATTTAATATTAAGTGATTTAATTGTTGGCAACTCCCTCTCTGTCTTACTATGTACTTGTATATTGTTAATTTCCTTGTTGTATGACAAATAGATTCAGCTTTGTTTACCTTAAGTTCTGTCTTTCCATGACTGTAAGTAAAAAAAAATCCTGAGCTCCACCAGGGTTCTTCCAGATGGTAACCAGGCACTCTGGCTAATAGGCTATAAGATCTAGCCCAACCGAATTGCTGTTGGAAGTGACCTTATTTCACTACTGTATCCCCCAGACACATGTCTAGTTGTTTTTGTACTGGGCCAAACAAAAAAAATTGTGTGGTTCGGCGAACCTGACCCTGCCTACGATTTTGGTCCCGACCCTAATTTTTTTCGTCTTGTATAAAAAAAATCTCGGAAAAAATCCCGATATCTTTCGATAGTGCCGGAAAACAACAGCCCATTTGCCACTTCTGCTTTCGTTATCAATCATCCGATTTTATGTGTTTTTCCCATTTCTATGCTAAAATAATGGATTCTGCTAGCGATTTGATTGATATCTTCAGGCTAAAATGTGAACACACAGCAGAGCTTCAGCCTTTCAAATTTCTTAATTCATCTCTCTCATTTGAAATGATAGAAAGCCGTTTTTATGCCACCCAGAAGCAATGCTTTAGATCGCCCTGTCATCTTCAAAGACTGATGACAGTGAGGACGAGTGTGACATGTACCAGGCCCCCATCTGGGTCTACAATGTTTGCTCACACCTGACTGTCCAAAAACTTCATGTATGAGTACTATTGTATTAAAGCACCTAGAATGAACATTGACTTATGTTTTACATTTCATGTATTTCCACCACTTCTTCAGTCTTTGGATGTAACCCATGGAATTATGGGCATTTTATGAATCAATAGGACCATTGCATGGTTAACAAAATATATTAAAACCTTATGGCATGTGAGCCATCACAAAGACCAAAAAAATATATACCTACCTACCCTACCTAATGTTTTTGCAGCTGTTACCCGAACCACACAATTTTTTAGCTCATCTATTTTTTGAAAAAAAGAAGAGCTATTGTCATCATCTTGGCGTCCGCGTCCGGTTAAGTTTTGCGTTTAGGTCCACTTTTCTCATAAAGTATCAATGTTATTGCATTCAAACTTGGTACACTTACTTACTATCATGAGGGGACTGGGCAGGCAAAGTTAGATAACAGAATTATGTGCCCTTTTATGTAACTCTGACTGGCATTTTGACAGAATTATGTGCCCTTTTTATATTTAGAAAATTGAAAATTTGGTTAAGTTTTGTGTTTAGGTCCACTTTTTTCCTAAATTATCAAAGCTATTGATTTCATACTTGCAACACTTACTAAATATCATAAGGGGACTGTGCAGGCAAAGTTATGTAACTCTGACTGGCATTTTGAAGGAATTGTGGGCCCTTTATACTTAGAAAATTGAAAATTTGGTTAAGTTTTGTGTTTTGGTCCACTTTACCCCTATACATGTAGTATCATAGATATTGCTTTCATACTTGAAACACTCGCAAACTATCATAAGGGGACAGTAAAGGACAAGTTGCATAACTCTGGTTTTCATTTTTATGGAATTATGGCCCTTTTTTGACTTAGTAACTTTGAATATATGGATAAATTTTGTGTTTAGATCCACTTTACATGTACTTCTAAAGCATCAAGGCTATTGCTTTCCAACTTCAAATACTTTCATGCTATCATGAGGGTACTGTACCTGCAAGTTGAATTTTACCTTGACCTTTGAATGACCTTGACTCTCAAGGTCAAATTATTAAATTTTGCTAAAATTGCCATAACTTCTTTATTTATGATTAGATGTGATTGATACTTTGACAAAACAACTCTTACCTGACATACCACAATAGACTCCCCCCAAACCATCCCCCACGCCCCTCCCCCTAAATCCCCCCCCAAAATTATTATTTTTGTTATTATTTTTTTAAATCATCTAATAAATGACCACCACACCCTCACACTATACACCCCCCCCCCCCTAATTTTTTGGAACATGGTTAAAAAACACAAATATTTAATTGTTTTTATTAACCAGGTTTTCCGAAGGAAAAAAATGGTTATTAGATTGGCGAATGCGGGCGGGCGGGCTGGCGGGCGGGCGGAACAAGCTTGTCCGGGCCATAACTTTGTCGTTCATTGTGAGATTTTAAAATCATTTGGCACATTTGTTAACCATCATTAGACGGTGTGTCGCGCGAAAAAATTACGTCAATATCTCCAAGGTCAAGGTCACACTTTGAGTTCAAAGGTAAAAAATAGCCATAAATGAGCTTGTCTGGGCTATAACTATGTCATTTATTATGAGATTTTAAAATCATTTGGCACATTTGTTCACCATCATGGGACGGTGTGTCGCACGAAAGAATCACGTCAATATCTCCAATGTCAAGGTCGCCATGACTAAAAATAGATTTATTTTAAAACAAACTTTCAAAGGGGGTTAATTTTGTTTGTTCATTTCAAAAGTTCAGTTTTAGTTGTCTCCCTTTATCAGATTTTTTTTCACAATGAAAACCTGGTTTTGTGACAATTTTGTCCCTTGTTTTATTTTTGAAATACCGTCCAACCATCCCACCCAAGAACCACCCCCCTCAAACAAAAAAATAATTATTTTTTTGCATTTTTCTTTGCATTTTTGGAAGATAATGTAATTAATGACCACACCCCCAGACTATACACCCCCTCTCCACTCCACCCCTCCCTCCTTTGTGATTGAAATTGAGATAGGTCCCTTCACCTTTAAAAAGTTTAAAAAGATGAGCGGTCTGCACCGCAAGGCGGTGCTCTTGTTGTGTTTTTTTGCCCTACCCTACTACAAACTGAACAATTTTTCTGATGGGTTAAGCTAACCTTGGCATTTCTAAAGTTAAGCTACTGTTGTCAGTCTAGCATCCGTCGTAACACTGTCAACTTTGAGCTTGTTGTTGTTGCCATTCCAGAGGCAATATTTTTAATCCAAACTTCATTATTTATTTTGAGAAAATCTATACCAAGTTTGAATCAGGTCATGTGTGTCCAAAAACTAGGTCATCAACATGTCAATAATAGAAAAAAGACATTTGTTACCACTCTTGAAGCCACATTATAAGCCACAGTCTTGAAAAAGCTTAGGCTGAAATTGATATGTAACGGTCTTAAACCAAATTTCCTATCTAATTTGTATTCATTAATGCAGTTTAAAGTTATAATATTCAGGTAAATGATAATGTCATGAGAAATAAATTCACATAATAATGTATCATTCATGCATGATAATCAATGCAGAAAGAAAATACCGGTATCATGTAGATACAATAATAATGATTGTTAAGTGTGTTATTATTTTTGGTCATGTATACATCTTCAAGAGATATTTATTGTTTTTATTCAAATAAAAAATGTGCTGCTTGTAAGTAAAATAAATCTTTATCATTTGATAGCTTTGAATATGCATGGAAAATTGTATTTTTTTAATTGATTATTTTAGATTGCCTTTCGCATTCTTATTTTTAGGAAACATGGATGACACAAGCAGCAGAATTTCGAATATCCACTTAAATGATAATCAAGGTATATCACGCTTATACAAATTGTGATTATTTGTTAAAATAGCTGTTGAGTTTTGTCTTCCAAAATACAACAAGAGTGCCAAACTGCCACAAGATACGCCCGTTTGAAGGTTTTGGACACCATTCCCAATGCTTGAAATGCACTAAGTGACCTTGAGACCTAGTTATTTACCCGGCATGACCCATATTTGAACATGACCTAGATATCATTTAGACGTAACATCTGACTAAATTCGGTGAAGATCAGATGCAAACTACTTAAATTAGAGAGCGGACCCCATGCTATATACTTGAAATGCACTAAGTGACATCGTGACCTCGTTTTTGACCCGGCATTAACATATTTGAACTTGACCTACATATCATCTAGACACAACTTCTTACCAAAAAAGGTGAAGATCGGATGAAAACTACTTCAATTAAAGAGCGGACACCATGCTTAATGCTTGAAATGCACTCAGTGACCTCATGACCTCGGTTTTGACCTTGCATGACCCATATTTGAACTTGTCCTACATATCATCTAGACACAACTTCTGACCAAATTAGGTGAAGATCGGATGAAAACAACTTCAATTAGAAAGCGAACACCATGCTAAATGCTTGAAATGCACTAAGTGACCTCATGACCTCGGTTTTGACCCTACATGACCCATATTTGAACTTGTCCTACATATCATCT
Organism: Dreissena polymorpha; assembly: GCF_020536995.1. NCBI lineage: Eukaryota > Metazoa > Mollusca > Bivalvia > Myida > Dreissenidae > Dreissena > Dreissena polymorpha. The sequence continues at coordinate 88,232,273 of NC_068355.1, read as the reverse complement.
AGACACAACTTCTAACCAAATTAGGTGAAGATCGGATGAAAACAACTTCAATTAGAGAGCGGACACCATGCTAAATGCTTGAAATGCACTAAGTGACCCCATGACCTCGTTTTTGACCCTGCATGACCCATATTTGAACTTGACCTACATATCATCTAGACACAACTTCTGACCATATTAAGTGAAGATCGGATGAAAACTACTTCAATTAGAGAGCGGACACCATGATAAATGCTTGAAATGCACTAAGTAACCTCGTGACCTTGTTTTTGAACCAGCATGACCCATTTTCGAACGTGACCTACATATCATCCAGACACAACTTCTGACCAAATTAGGTGAAGATCGGATGAAAACTACTTCAATTAGAGAGTGGACACCATGATAAATGCTTGAAATGCACTAAGTGACCTCGTGACCTAGTTTTTGACCGGGCATGAGCCATATTTGAACTTGACCTTCATATCATCTAGACACAACTTCTGACCAAGTTTGGTGAAGATCGGGTGAAAACTACTTCAATTAGAGAGCGGACACCATGCTTAATCCTTGAAATGCACTAAGTGACCCCGTGACCTAGTTTTTGACCCAGCATGACCCATATTCGAACTTGACCTAGATATTGTCCAGACACAACTTCTGGCCAAGTTTGGTGAAGATCGGATGAAAACTATTTGAATTAGAGAGCGGACACTGCTGTGGACGCTGCCCGCCAAGGGTGAAACTATAATACGTCCCGTTTTTTAAAACCGGCGTATAAAAAAGTATTTTTACCACCTTAGCGAATATTTTTAATAGAAATGAATGATGTGTTACTGAAATTCTGCATACATGGTGCCTTATTTATTGGTGTTATTAAGTGGAAAAAAGCTGTAAAAAAATAAAAAATCCTAATGGACAAAAAAACACACAGCTCTCTTGTATACTCAGAGCTCCAGATAAGGTTTTGTGAAATTCTTAAATTACTACCAGATTTTCAAAAATAATTCTTAACTCTGAAATTTTATTCTTAACGTTACTACTAAGTTTTGGAAAATAATTCTTATTTTTTCTAAATGACCTAAAAATAAATAATAATGGTTATTTTCATGAAAAAAAAAATCGAAAAAAAAATACTAGCAACTTTATTTATGCGAGTTCAACAGTGTCTTTTCAGTATTATACAATTTTATTTTTCAAATACCTTCATATGCCCAAACTGTGCTTAGATTGCATGCCTTAGATGAATTTTTACATATTTCACAATTAAAACGCGTCTCCCCTTCAATCTTTTCAACGATTAGCCACGGGACTTGTCCCTTCTACTCTTTCAATGTTTTTTTGTGTTTAAGTTTGGACCCATCGTGTCGCGTTTTTGTTTAGCTTTTCCAACTGTGTCGGCAACTGAACATACAACATCGTATAAGATCTTTTCTATAATGTTTTTCTAAACATTTAACTTCGGCTCACTTTGCGTTCAATATGTTAAAAGCGTGTTTTTGGACGCTTTGCAGTTTTTTAGGACGTTCTCTGGGCGCCGCCATTGTTTTTTGACAGATAGACTGTATACGCCGCTTTTATTGGAAAAAATGCGCTTTGTTATACAAACCCGATAACCATTCTATATAAGCACCGCAAAGATCTTTAAAACGCAAAAAGAACTCAATAAAAAATCGATACGAACCGATGTAAAAATAATATTCGTAACTTGATTTTGTAATTCTTAATGGTATGTCAAAATTTTAAAATAAATACGTAACGGACTTGAAAATAATTCGTAATTACGAAAATACGACCCTTATCTGGAGCTCTGATACTTAATGATTCCTGTATTAGAGGGTTCAGCCAGCCCAGGGGGTGATGCCCAGGAGCAGTTCAGCCGCCTCATCTCCAAGGGTAAGAGACTCGTCAGTGAGGGTCGTATACAGGAGGCCCTGCAATACAATAAGAAGGCACTGCAGATATGCTACAGCGAGAAACTGGCCAAGAAAATAAAGAAGATGGAGGTAAGTGAAATGATATGATCTGGTTTGGTTTCAAAATGTTGGTTCAATTGACACGATGCTCCTTTACCATTAAAATGGAGTACTATTCAGCTTCTCTATGAAGTGTTTGTTGCGTGGCCCCTGTTCATGTGGAGAAGTGGTTTGATTGATACCAGTGTTCCAGTGTAAAACTACCACATGGAATCCCTGTTAATTGTAAAGGTCTATGTACTCCATTGAAGATATATCTTACAAAAGTTTTAAATGTAAGTGTAAGCACGAAAAGAATTCATGAAACACTGTGGGATATAGACCTTTCTTATTGCATGCAGCACCCTCAAACACCATTTAATTTCTTGAAATAATCTGGAAATTTGTTTCTCTAACTTGGAAAAGTAACTTTACCACGCCAATTGGGGGAAAAAAAAGCGAAAACACTGAAATCGGGAAAATTTGGATCATGAAATCACCAGATTTGAAATAATGGGTCTTTTTTAACTGCTGGTACTTAATACCACAAACAATTGCCCTCGACAAAATTCCAAAAGGGAAAGGAAGTTGCGTCAAATTTGTTCAGAAAGCGTATTATCTCTGCAAGTACAATGAGCACTGAAACTGGACCATTAAGCAATTTTTTAAAAGGCATGTACAGAATATTTAGATATGTTTGTAAAATTAAGTACCAGCAGTTAAAAAAAACGGAAAGAAAGTGATCACCTGAAGTTGAATTTGTAATTTTATGCTCCCCCAAAAAATTTGAGGGGGGAGCATATAGTCGCCGCTTCGTCTGTCCGTCCGTGTGTCCTTCCGTGCACAATTTTTGTCCGGGCTATTTCTCAGCATCTAATGACTGGAATTAAATAAAACTTTATGGGAAGCTTTACTACCAAGAGGAGATGTGCATATTATCAGCGGGTTCTGGTAGGATGATTTTTTTACAGAGTTATGGTCCTTTGAAATTTTCCATTAACTGTACATATAGGGCAATTCTTGTCCGGGCTATTTCTCAGCAACTAATGACCGGAATTCGATGGAACTTTATGGAAAGCTTCACTATTAAGAGGAGATGTGCATATTATAAGCCGGTTCTGGTCGGATGATCTTTCACAGAGTTATGGCGCTTTGAAATTTTCCATTAACTGTACATATAGTGCAATTCTTGTCCGGGCTATTTCTCAGCAACTAATGACCGGAATTCATTGAAACTTTATGGGTAGCTTCACTACCAAAAGGAGATGTTCATATTATTAGCAGGTTCTGGTCAGATGATTTTTCACAGAGTTATGGCCCTTTGAAATTTTTCATTAACTGTACATATAGTGCAATTCTTGTCCGGGCTATTTCTCAGCAACTAATGACCGGAATTCAATGAAACTTTATGGGAAGCTTCACTACCAAGAGGAGATATGCATTTTATCAGCGGGTTCTGGTCAGATGATTTTTCACAGAGTTAATGCCCTTTGAAATTTTATGTAAAAAAGTTATTGTCCCCCCAACTACTGCAGGGCTCGAATTTAACTTTTCTTTCTACTAGCAAAACATTGCTAGCAGCTTAAATACCAGCTCGCAAAATCAAAAACATTCTCGCAAATTTTGCTGGAAACATAAATAAAAGCAAGTTTGGACATTAGTTTAGTACTATTAAAACTAAATAAAATATGACATAAACCACAAGTTTTGGTGTTATATATGAAGTTCTTTTTCCCACTTTTTCACTGTTTTCGTGGAAGAATTTAATTTCCGTTTTTTTTCTCAACTCAATGGTTAACTTTGCTTTATATTTCATATTGTTATTTCAATCTGTGGACAAAAAGAAACTAGTTATTTTTCGCTTCGACGACATGACTGTTCAGGTTTTTTGTCTTTTATAGTGAAATTGTGTGGATAATCGACTGTTTCATTATCTTTGTACCAATACCATCCGCATATATGTACTATAAGTATACCAGTCTACATACAAGGTGCGAGCTTCCGCATATGGGTATTCGGACGTCCTATTAATTGACCTGCGGTTAAGCATTGAGCGCATTTAGCAATATAATTTTTTTTTCACTATTTCTTCACTCGCAAAAAATTCTAGTGGCTTTAAACTTAACTCGCAATCTGTATTTTTCACTCGCATTTTGCGAGTGTGCGAGTGTTAATTTCGAGCCCTGTACTGTGCTCTCAAGATGTTTCCTTTTATCTGAATATATAGTGCAATATTGTGACAAAATAAACCTTTGGGGAGCATCACCCGTCTCTGACGGTTTCTTGTTTTATTTATTTATGTACAGGTAAGGACAAATTTCTATGCAATCCATTCATATCTTTCTGAGTGGCTTACCACACTGTAATAAAAATCCCATGTTAAGATTTGTTGTGATCAATACAGGCCTTTGTAACGTCAGTTGTCATTGTAAAGGTGTACATAAGGTCAGTTATCATTTTACAGGTGTATGTAAGGTCAGTTATCATTGTACAGGTGTACGTAAGGTCAGTTATCATTGTACAGGTGTACGTATGGTCAGTTATCATTGTACAGGTGTACGTTAGGTCAGTTGTCATTGTACAGGCGTATGAAAGGTCAGTTGTAATTGTAGATGTGTATGTAAGGTCAGTTATCATTGTACAGGTGTACATAAGGTCAGTTGTCATTGTACAGGCGTACGTAAGGTCAGTTGTCATTGTACAGGTGTACGTAAGGTCAGTTGTCATTGTACAGGCCTACGTAAGGTCAGTTGTCATTGTACAGGTGTACGTAAGGTCGGTTATAATTGTACAGGCGTACGTAAGGTCAGTTGTCTTTGTACATGTGTACAATGTATGTAAGGTCAGTAATCATTGTACAGGTGTATATAAGGTCAGTTATCATTGTACAGGTGTACATAAGGTCAGTTATCATTGTACAGGTGTATATAAGGTCAGTTATCATTGTACAGGTGTACATAAGGTCAGTTATCATTGTAAAGGTGTACGTAAGGTCAGTTGTCATTGTACAGGTGTATATAAGGTCAGTTATCATTGTACAGGTGTAAGGTCAGTTATCATTGTACAAGCTTACGTTAGGTCAGTTACAATTGTACAGGCATATGTAAGGTCAGTTGTTATTGTACAGATGTATGTAAGGTCAGTTGTCATTGTACAGAAGTAGGTAAGGTCAGTTGTCATTGTACAGGAGTACATAAGATCAGTTGTCATTGTACAGGTGTACGTAGGGTCAGTTGTCATTGTACAGGTGTACGTAAGGTCAGTTGTCATTGTACAGGTGTACATAAGGTTAGTTGTCATTGTACAGGTGTATATAAGGTCAGTTGTCATTGTACAGGTGTACATAAGGTCAGTTATCATTGATACAGGTGTATATAAGGTCAGTTGTCATTGAACAGGTGTACATTAGGATTGTTGTTGTACAGCCATACGTTAGGTTGATTGTCATTGATACAGGGGTATGTATGGTCAGTTTTGATTTTACAGGCATACATAAGGTTGGTTGTGATTGATACAGGCATGCTCAAGGTCGTTTATGATTGTACAGGTGTACATAAGATCTGTTGTCATTGTACAAACATACGTAATTCCTGTTGTCATTGATACAGGCGTACCTGGCTGCCCACGGGTCAGAGAGTGAGGATGAGGACAACGGCATGATGCACCTAGGCAAGGGCTTCTACCTGTATGAGACCCTCTACCACAGCCTGTATGCTCATCAGCAGGAGGGCGTTCTCTGGCTCTGGTCTCTTTACCGCAGGAACAAAGGGGGAATACTCGGAGATGACATGGGGTAACCAGTAGCTCCTGTAGAATGCAGTGATGATGCTAGCATTATGAAATGGGGAATACTCAAAAAAAATGACATGGGGTAACCTCTATCTTTTCAATGGAGAGTGTTTGTGCTAGCATTTGTTAACCAGGTTTTCCAAAGGAAAAAAATGGTTATTAGATTGGCGAATGCGGGCGGGCTGGCTGGCTGGCTGGCGGGCGGGCGGAACAAGCTTGTCCGGGCCATAACTATGTCGTTCATTGTCAGATTTTAAAATCATTCGGCACATTTGTTCACCATCATTGGACGGTGTGTCGCGCGAAATAATTACGTCGATATCTCCAAGGTCAAGGTCACACTTTGAGTTCAAAGGTCAAAAATGGCCATAAATGAGCTTGTCCTGGCCATAACTATGTCATTCATTGTGAGATTTTAAAATCATTTGGCACATTTGTTCACCATCATGGGACGGTGTGTCGCACGAAAGAATCACGTCAATATCTCCAATGTCAAGGTCGCCACGACTAACAATAGATTTTTTTTTAAAACAAACTTACAAAGGGGGTTAATTTTGTTTGTTCATTTCAAAAGTTCAGTTTGAGTTTTCTTCCTTTATCAGATTTTTTTTTCACAATGAAAACCTGGTTTTGTGACAATTTTGTCCCTTGTTTGCATTTGTGTCCCTTCATTATGGAAATATCCTAGTCAGTAATAGCACAAATGGCAGTCATCAAAATTTGCAATTCACTATACAAGCCAGAATTCCTATGTTATTGATTGAGACCAGAAAATGCTAAAAGTCAACTTTTAGGACATAAAGAATCCAGGGAAAACATGATTTTTTTATCACTAATTTAGGAGGGAAATGGTTCATCAGTATATTTAGCTCTACTGCCAAAGGCAAAAGAGCTTATGGGATGGCATGGTGTTCGTCTGTGTGTGTGTGCGTGATTGCATTAGACTTTTCTTGTTTATCCTATAAAGTCCACAGTTTTTATCCGATTCTTTTCAAACTTGTTCAATGTCGTTATGCTAATCAGGACTCGAACCCTATTGATTTTCAGGTCACTGGGTCAAAGGTCAAGGCCACAGTGACTTGCAATAGTAAAATGGTTTCCGGATGATAGCTCAAGAATGCTTAGGCCTAGGATCATGAAACTTCATAGGTACATTGATCATGACTGTCTGATGACCCCTTTTCATTTCAGGTCACTAGGTCAAAGGTCAAGGTCACAGTGACTCTCAATAGTAAAATGGTTACTTTTTCTTGTTTATCCGATAAAGTCCACAGTTTTCACCCGATTCTTTTCAAACTTGTTCAGTGTCTTTATATTAATGAGGACTCAAACCCTATTGATTTTCAGGTCACTGGGTCAAAGGTCAAGGTCATAGTAACTCGAAATAGTAAAATGGTTTCCAGATATTAACTTAAGAATGCTTAGGCCTAGGATCATAAAACTTCATACGTACATTGATCATGATTGGCTGATGACCCCTATTAATTTTCAGGTCACTAGGTCAAGGTCACAGTGACTCGAAATAGTAAAATGGTTACTTTTTCTTGTTTATCCGATAAAGTTCACAGTTTTCATCCAATTCTTTTCAAACTTGTTCAGTGTCTTTATATTAATGAGGACTCAAACCCTATTGGTTTTCAGGTCACTGGGTCAAAGGTCAAGGTCACAGTGACACGAAATATTAAAATGGTTTCCAGATGTTAACTCAAGAATGCTTAGGCCTAGGATCATGAAACTTCATAGGTACATTGATCATGACTGGCTGATGACCCCTATTTATTTTCAGGTCACTAGGTAAAAGGTCAAGGTCACAGTGACTCGAAATAGTAAAATGGTTGCTTTTTCTTGTTTATCGATAAAGTCCACAGTTTTCATCCGATTTTTTTCAAACTTGTTCAGTGTCTTTATATTTATGAGGACTCGAACCCTATTGATTTTCAGGTTACTGGGTCAAAGGTCAAGGTCACAGTGACTCGAAATAGTTAAATGGTTTCCAGATGTTAACTTGAGAATGCTTAGGCCTAGGATCATGAAACTTCATAGGTACATTGATCATAACTGGCTGATGACCCCTATTGATTTTCGGGTCACTAGGTCAAAGGTCAAGGTCACAGTGACTGGAAATAGTAAAATGGTTACTTTTTCTTGTTTGTCCGATAAAGTCCACAGTTTTCATCCGATTCTTTTCAAACTTGTTCAGTGTCTTCATATTAATGAGGACTCGAACCCTATTGATTTTCAGGTCACTGGGTCAAAGGTCAAGGTCACAGTGACTCAAAATAGTAAAATGGTTCCGGATGATAACCAAAAACTGCTTAGGACTAGGATCATGAAACTTTATAGTTACATTGATCATGACTGGCAGATGAACCCCTATTGATTTTCAGGTCACTAGGTCAAAGGTAAAGGTCACAGTGACTTGAAACAGTAAAATGGTTTCCGGATGATATCTCAAGAATGCTTACGCCGAGGATCATGAAACTTCATAGGTACATTGATTATGACTGGCATATGACCCCTATCAATTTTCAGGTCAAAGGTCAAGGTCACAGTGACTCAAAATAGTAAAATAGTTTCCGGATGATAACTCAAGAATAATAAGGCCTAGGATCATGAAACTTTATAGGTACATTGATCATGACTGGCAGATGACCCCTATTGATTTTCAGGTCACTAGGTCAAAGGTCAAGATCACAGTGACAAAAAACGTATTCACGCAATGCTGCCACTACAACTGACAGCCCATATAGGGCATGTTTTACAAACAGCCCTTGTTTAAAAAGAGCAATATTGAAAGCAATAAGTCCAGAATGACTTCCCCTTGAATATGGGAAAATTTTGAAATGCCGCTTTTTTATGCAATTAATTCCTCAGTTTTCATCCAATTTTTTCCATATTTGCACAGTATCTTTATATCAATGAGGACTTGAACCCATTGAATATGAGCAGTATCGGAGAAATAAATACACAATAATCTCCCCTTGAATTTGAGAAAATTCTCCTTGTTTGCGCGATTAAGTACACAGTTTCCATCTTATTCTTTCCAAACTTGCACAGTCTTTATAGCAGTAGAGCGATTCAGGCCCTCATGGGCCTCTTGTTCTATTTAGTTTTGTGTGAGAGCATATTTGCTTATTTATTTGAGCTGTATTGGGTTTATTGTAGTTTGAATCTGATTTAATTCCTTTGCCCATGTGATATTTAAACAAACTACAGGTTACAAAATCCACTAAAATAATGATTGCCTTTGGTGGTTAAAACATCTATTTTAAGAATTTTATGGATTGTTGCCATTTTTGTACTGCATAATTTAATTTGATAGAAATACATGGTGTAGTGTATGTTCATGATGTAATGACACATGGTACAAATTGGTACATGTATAGGCTGGGGAAGACTATCCAGGTGATAGCGTTCCTGTCGGGCATGTTTGACATGCAGAAGATCCAGACAGTGCTCATTGTGCTGCCTGTGGCACTCATGGTCAACTGGGAGAAGGAGCTTCAAAAGTGGTATGTAAACTCACTGGGGCCAGTGGTTGTATTATTTGCTTATGTGACAGGGCTTTTATACCCCTGGAAGGGTGTATATAGTAGTCACTCTGTTGGTCGATTTGTTAGTTGGGCAATCAGTTCAATAGTTTGTCTACGTGAAAATTCTAATAATATTGCTTTGCTCATGTCGGTCTGTCGGTTCGTCCACCAGGTGGTTGTCAGACTGATAACTCAAGAATGCTTGGGCCTAGGATCATGAAACTTCATAGGTACATTGATCATGACTCGCAAATGACCCCTATTGATTTTGAGGTCACTAGGTCAAAGGTCAAGGTCACGGTGACCCGAAATAGTAAAATGTTTTTTGAATGATAACTCAAGAACGCATTCGCCTAGGATCATGAAACTTCATGGGTAGATTGATCATGACTCGCAGATGACCCCTATTGATTTTGAGGTCACTAGGTCAAAGGTCACGGTGACCCGAAATAGTAAAATGGTTTCCGGATGATAACTCAAGAATGCATACGCCTAGGATCATGAAACTTCATGGGTAGATTGATCATGACTTGCAGATGAACCCTATTGATTTTGAGGTCACTAGGTCAAAGGTCAAGGTCATGGTTACCCAAAATAGTAAAATGGTTTTCGGATGATAACTCAAGAACGCATATGCCTAGGATCATGAAACTTCACAGGTAGATTGATCATGACTCGCAGATGACCCCTATTGATTTTGAGGTCACAAGGTCAAAGGTCAAGGTCACAGTGACCCGAAATAGTAAAATGATTTTCGGATGATAACTCAAGAACGCTTTTGCCTAGGATCATGACACTTCATAGGTACATTGATCGTGACTCACAGATGACCCCTATTGATTTTCAGGTCACTAGATCAAAGGTCAAGGTCACAGTGACAAAAAACGTATTCACACAATGGCTGCCACTACAACAGACAGCCCATATGGGGGGCATGCATGTTTTACAAACAGCCCTTGTTTGAAGTTTGTCATTAAATGCTTTTATATTGATAAATGTAAACATTGGATCTTAAAAGCTCCAGTAAAAAATAAAGAATAACATTTTTAAAAAGTAGCCGGTACCAGGGCTCGAACCAGTGACCCCCGGAGTCCTGGAATTATTTTGAAGTAAAAACGCATTAGCCCTCTCGATTATTCCGCCGGGTATACACAGTTTAAGTATTTTATACCTTATATAAGCAATCTGCGTAGTTTCGTAAATTTTAACGACAACAACAGAACTCTCCAAATTATTCAATTGTTTCGCGTTGCAACGCTTTATAATTTTTAGGTTTTAAAATCGTCAAAAGATACATATAATGGCTATATTGGACTATGGTTAATGTTCAGTAATACTGTTTCCTCACATATGTCATAACTAAAACGAAAATTTGCGAATCTGAAACAACTTTTTTCAATTTTGTCAATTTACCAAACCTTGAAAAGATCCCTTTAATTGATTTTATCTGGCAGTTTGCATGGGTGTTAATTAGAGCTGTATTGATTCAACCATCATTCGATTCAATTTCTATACCAAAACGGTCCGATTCCAGACCTGTTTACTTCTTCGGATTTGCCGTAGTTACTACGGATTATTTGGCTAAACTACGCACTACGGATGTGTACTGAAAAACGACGGATCCATCGATCAAAATGGTCAAATTTCAGTTTTAATCTTACTTTCGCTTATTTTCGGTCTTTGCGGGTAATTTATCAATCATAATCATTTTGGCGCTTGCGTAGTAAGAAACGTTTAAAATTCAAGCCTACCGGGGAACGAGTGCTGATCGAGCTTGTCGAGTCGTCACCGAACAACAACTGACTTGCGTATTGGTTCGCAAATTTAGCCGAATATATGCGATTTTACGTTGCAATCCAGAATACACATCTCTCTCTATTGCGGAGAATACCGACAATAGTCGATGTATCGGGATTGAGCACGCCTGTTTTTACACAAGTCCAAGATGACGGCAAGCAAACGAGAAATTGCGATTAACGGCGAAAATAATAAAAACCATTCAAATTAACAACGGATATCATATGGTCAATAGGGAATAATGTAATGCGTGTGTCAATTCACGAAAAATACTACGTTTGAGATAAAAATAAAAATAAAAAATATTTATCAGAAATATGCACCGTGAATGTGCGTCACGGAAACAAGTGTTGGAAAATTGTAGTTCAGTCTACTCACAAAGTAAAAGCATTTATTATAATGAGCATCGTTCGCAAAAGGAAAGAGACAAACATGATTTGATTTATATGTTAGTGGATCTGTGTAAACTCAGATTCATATGCATATTCTGCTTTATTATGTTTGTTACGCTGTACAGTTTAATGAAATAGCATTGAACTGAGGTTGTCAAGTGCACGATATTGAAAGGTAAACAAATAAAATATATTATTTTAACTCCATTTAATACATTATTAACACAACAAGAACACTTAAGGGTGTTTGTCAATATTTGTGTATGTTTTCCCCTTATGATATTTAATTTTTTTAAATACTGAATTAAATTAATAGCTACTCTTAAAGAGCTTATGATCAATGGTGTATTTAAGAATCTATAGATTATGTAAGTTTAATATGCATGTGGTTGGATATTAATTAAATATTGTCTTCATTGTAAGAAGATATTAAAGCAGCACTTAATAATATAACAATGCTGTCAAACATACACTTAAAAACAGTTTTAATTCTGTTACTTATAATCATATGTATAATGCTTAATGTTTCCCAATTTCATGGTTTATCGCGCCATTTTTCCCAATCCAAATGGCAAAGGCTGTAACAAATAAAAGCAAATAAAATCACTTAACAGATTTCATTATTAGCAAGTACATTCATCTAATGCTTTATGTACCGTTAAACTGATATGTGACCCAGTCATGGTGTTTTAATGCTCAAAATGATTGAAAAGGTTAAAACTACTGACAACAGCCCAAAACTACTGAGGGATGCCCTCCATACTACTGAGAAGCAATTGGTAGGGTAAACAGGTCTGCGATTCGATTATTTTTAATTTGATTCAAATTAAAGTATTTGCTGCCTATTTTGCGAACTATTTGATGTTTGGTTTGTCCAGGGCATGAATTAATATGTTTGGTTTTTGTTATTTACTTAATATGTTGTACATTTAACATGTTTAATTTTTTAAATAAAATTAAAAACACAAAATTGTTTTATAAGTAACAAATTCATTGAACAAAGCTTCCTGTTGAATTATTCTTAAATAACATAAAATGCATAATGTATCACATGTGTTTAACAGAAAAAAACACACAAAAAACATTAAAGTATTACAGAATGCACACAATTTAGTAAACCATATGTATTTAGGAAACAAATGAGATCAAAACATCACATGGGTATAATTTAATATAACAGTAACTTTCTGTTATCAACATGTAGGTTATGCAAATCTCATCTGAAATATCAACCGAGTGTTTTCTCTTTAATTAAATGTTGCCTCAAATTTGTAGTGCCTTCAGATTTAGGGTAACTTATGTCAATAAAACACGTTTTGCAAGTTGCTGTTGCATCAGAACCTTCGCGAAATCTGAAATGTTCCAAAACTGGTTGGAAAAGCCATTTTACCGGCTGTCGTAATGCTCAGCATGTTATTCAATATTCATTCATTCATTGGATGCCATATTGGCTATATACCTATCACAAGATGTATTACAAATGGCAAGAAAGTTTAGAAGACAAATTTGGAAAGTAAGGTTTAAGATGCAGATCAATAGGGATTGCAGTGAATCGAATCGAAATTGGCCGTATTGGTATCGAAATCGAGTCGGCGATGTTGAACCAGTTTTTCAGTGCATCAAACCGAATTGTTACAGCTCTAGTGTTAATACACTGCGTTTAGTCTATTGTCAAGGACGATTGACATGTTAATCACAGTTTGGCGTCTTGCTCCAGTGAATGATGAGAATCTTTGTAATACAGATAATTTAGTAAAACAATATGTCAGCAGCATAACAGTAAATTGACAGCAAAATCCCTTACACATTGACTTGCTCCGTCTGTCATCTGACCCTCTTTGTGCAGGGCTCCAGGCCTGAAGGTGGTTGCATTCCATGGCAACAGCAAGCGTGAGAAAGAGCGCGCCCTGCACCGGGTGCAGAAGAGGGGAGGGATATGCCTCACCACATATGGACTAGTCGTCACCAGCTGGGAAATGATGGGCCAAAAGGATGGGCGTGAATTTGTTTGGGTATTTCTACTTTGAACAATTTTTGAAAAACTAGTTTTGAGAAGTTACTTGAATTTTAAATAATGATTGCCCATTGGTCTTTCATAGTTATATGTTTGTAGCTGTTCCTTTATATCGCCTTCTGTTGAAAATGTATTGTTGCAAATTTTCCTAAGGCATTGGTCTTAACTAAGGATGTCAACCAATATCCGAATATTTGGTCCTGCACCGGATATTCGATTAGTATTTTCCAAATCGAATAATCGGAAGAAGAAAAATAAAAAAAATTAGTAATTTCAAAGACTTTGTTTTCGTGAAATTTGCTTCAAACATAAAAATTTGTTCCTCATCTCATAGTTTTTATTCCGGTAGTCGCGATAATGCGTCGCTATGGTGATGACAGTACACATGTCATAAATCCCGCTAATTGCCTACCTTTAGGAAACTTTAATTGACCAAAGACAGTCACTTTGTGTCAAAATTTTGATAGATGCATTTCGCATCGGCAATTAAACCACCGACCCGAACTTGATCTAATGACTCGAATTACATTAAAAATGATCAAGGATTAAATGAGTAAAAGAAAAGCCAACTTGGTGTAATAAAACAAATAAGAACTTTTTTTTTATTGACAAAAATCGCGTTCTTCAATCAAAAATTGTTTGTTTTTTGCTCTAATCAAATTGAGTAAATGGGTATGGTATGGTTACAATCACGTTGTCCTATCAAAAAAGCTTTTAGAAAATAATTTACTCAACATCTAATGAGTATTTGCGTATCATACGGTCCGAACTTTAATTAATTACTCAATATTCAATCAGGTACTTTACTTAAGGTTTTGGGAATTTAGCCCAATATGTACAATATAAAAAGTTTAAAAACAGTTTTTATCATTCAATTTTATCAATTACATCTAGCTATAAACATGATCAATATCAAAATAAACAAAAGTCACCCAAAATTATCAAATTTATATGAACATTTTGAAATTGTTGACGGTTTTAACACTGAAAGTTAGACGTGGCTGTTACCGTATCAACAAAATCAATTTGGAAATATTTTGTCACTTCCGGGGAACTTTCGGTAAAAACGAAAGTAGAATTCACGGAGTAATAGTATGGTAAACAAAGTTGATTTTTTTCAAACAGATGTTGACCGAATATCCAAATATTCGTTCGGAAAGATGACCGAATATTCCAATACCAAAATCGGTATTCGTTGCCATCCCTAGTCTAAACCCTTCTCCAAAATAACAAAAAAACAATAACGGATGCAACAGGTTACTAAAACTTGTTTAGTTGTTAACCTATTACAGTAACTGGTAGATTTAATGTTTATGCCACGTTCTCCTATTTTGATGCCCTTGAACAGTTTCATCACAATTTTTATATTATCTCTAAATTAATATTTCAAAATACAAACACAACCATTGATTTCATATTTACTAAATGTGATTCAGAAGTTTAACTGCTTAATTTGTTGCATCCCTAAAACACTACAATTATTGTCAGAAATATTTAGTCTTATAAATCCAACAGTAGGTATTGTCTGTAGCAGCCACTGCAGCCTGTATTTTCAGTGTATACAGATCATAAAATATCAGTGTATTGATTTTATTGTGTGGCCTGTTCGTGAAATAAGCCCCATGATTGGTTCCAGGACTACATGATTCTAGATGAAGGCCACAAGATCAAGAACCCAACAAAGACAAGTAAAGGAGTTCACGCAATCCCAGCCCAGCATCGCATTATTCTCACGGGCACGCCTGTACAGAACAACCTCAAGGAGCTCTGGGCTCTCTTTGACTTCGTGCACCAGGGCTCGCTGCTTGGAACACAGAGGACTTTCAAAATGGAGTTTGAAAATCCTATCACTAGGGTATGTGTGTGATTATGAAGTCTAATGTCTGTGGGTGGAGAATATATTGTATGTTATACATAAAGTATAATATCTGTGAGTTGACAAGGTATTGCATGTTTTACATAAAGTATAATATCTGTGAGTTGACAAGGTATTGTATGTAATACATGACGTCTAATGTCTGTGGGTTGTGAATATATTGCAGGGTTAGACAAATCCACTCGCCTGCTCGTAATTTTGAGTAGACATCGGCTCCGGACGAGTGAATATTCCAGCAGCGCTCGACCTGCAGGGCGAGTGGCATTTCTGGCCGAAAAGATCTAAATTTCAAGTTTTAACACATCTTTACCAAACAAAACAACGTTTTATCTGCGATTTAAAATTAACCGAATGTTGATTTCTCCACACTGCGATAAATTAAGTCCTGTTCCCGTTACGCGCTGATACCGGTATGTTCCGTGAATGTATCTTTTACAGTACGGTAAACGGTCTTTTAATACTGCTAAAAAATTCGCTATTGGCCAGTTTTAATGGATGAAAATGACAAAGACAAAACTGCCTGTTGTACACACAGAGGCTTGTTTGAGTTTAACAAAATGCCTTTCGGACTCTCCAATGCTCCTAAAGTGTAATCATAATGATTGTTACCATGAGGACAAAATGAAAAACAAACAAGTGAAAAGTGTGTTAAAACAGTTTATAAGCTTTATTGAAGCTCGTGAGTTAACAGTTCTATATGAAAATCAATAGAAAATCACAATAAAACATAATAGTTCTGATTTATTGCAGTTTTTGAATAAATTGCAGGGCAAGTACATATTTCAGCAGGGCAATTGAAAATTCTTAGCTACTCACCCTGCAGGGCAAGTTGCTGTAAACAATTTTGTTGACCCCTGGGCTCAATCACTTTAGTTTAGCCTGATATATTTAGCAGATTTTTCATGTGTAGGTGGCTTGTATACATATCTTTGTATTTCATCTGGAACCAGTTGGATCAAGTTTCTGTGTCGGGAAGTAGAAAAAAAACTGTTTCCGCGCAATAGCTTGAGTGTTTATATTGGTCTTATCTTAATGGATGTGTAATGGTAACATATATTGTTGTATGCAGATCTAGGAGCTTACAATGGCATTTTGATCAGCTGGATCATGATCAAATACACTGTTATTTTAAACGAAAAACTGTTTCTCTCAATAACTTGAGTTTTGGTAAAGGTTTTGCGCTGAATTTTATCTGAAGTGGCTTACATGCAGACCTACCTCGGGATTGCACAATCATATAAACTACATTAATTGCTAAAATATTGAAGACCTAGTTTGGTGTAGTTGCCATGCTTCTTTTATTTTAATCTATTGTTTTGACCTGTTGTTTGTAGAGAAAGATATATTTTATAATTTATTTGGGACAAAAATCACATTTCATACAGAAAAGGTAACATTCCCACAGTAATGTAACACTGGTTCCATGCATAGGACTGTAGAACAGGTAACATTCCCACAGTTATGATAACACTGGTTCCTTGCACAGGACTGTAGGACAGGTAACATTCCCACAGTTATGATAACACTGGTTCCATGCACAGGACTGTAGGACAGGTAACATTCCCACAGTAATAATAACACTGGTTCCATGCACAGGACTATAGGACTGTTGATTGTGGTTGTAACTCATGCTGTGTTCTGTGATGTCTGTGTCAGGCTCGTGAGAAGGACGCTACTGTTGGAGAGAAGCGCTTGGGTCTGGAGATGGCAGAGACACTCAAGGGCATGATCGCTCCCTACTTCCTGAGGCGCACAAAGGCAGAAGTGAAACTCCGCGAGCAGCACGCACAGTCTACCGACAACCAGGACCAGGCAAAACATGCTGTGTATGCTCTACTAAATAAATCCTCTTTGATAGGTGTAGGATGTTTGTAAAACTTCCCGCTCTTTCCCTGTCCAGATGGTCATTTGCTTCCTATTTAATCCATTTTGCATGCTGCTTCGTATTTAATCCATTTTGCTTGCTGTTAGGCTTAAGAGGTTTGTCACATTTCCTGTCCGGATGCAGCGGTGTAAAATTTTGCTTAAAGTAAGTCGCACTGCAGGTCCACCGGAGTACAAAAATAGGTCACACATACTGATTTTGTGGTTGCCTCGATTTTTATGCCCCTGGATCGAAAGATCGGGGGTATATTGTTTTTGGTCTGTCATTGTGTGTGTGTCCAAAACTTAAACAAAAACTATAACCTTCATTAAAGTTTGGTCATAACTTTTTGAATATTGAAGATAGCAACTTGATATTTGGCATGCATGTGTATCTCATGAAGCTGCACATTTTGAGTGGTGAAAGGTCAAGGTCATCCTTCAAGGTCAAAAGTAAAAAAATACAATCCAAGGGAAGTAATAAGCTTTAAAAGGGACATAATTTGTAAACCTGACAAATGATATATTGAAATTTTATTTCAAAGTGGCGCAATAGGGGGCATTGTGTTTCTGACAAACACATCTCTTGTTTTTAAATTAAATGAGTTCTGTATAATGATTCTTAGTTGTAAGCTATCAGTTGTTTACTTAACTATACTGCTGATCCATGGATCATGATCGTGATATAGCTTGCGATGTTCAAATATATACATGTAACATCTATAGCTCTCATTTGTTGAATATAATTTATTTAAATACTCTATAGACTCACCTGATTAAATGAATAACACCCATGTTAAATTATCAAAATTTATTTAGTTAAATCAATTTCGAATGTCAATTATGACATATACAAACATGTATCTATTTCAAATCCCAAAAGCATTTCTGACTTTTAATACACACAAGGCACATGATGTCGAAAATAAGCTGCTGTGAACATTACAACAAGGCATATACTTAGTGTGTAAGAAAAAAGTACAAAACTTGATTCTATAAATGACATGTCGTCTGCGTGAAAGGCATGGGCGTATTGATTGTTATATAAAAACTTTGTAGCGCAGAGAACCTTGAGATCTTTTCTTTTGGTATAAAAACAATTGTAGCGCATGGTAACTAAATTTCGTTGCCTACTATATTGCAAAACAGTGTTGAATTTGTAAGATCAAAGATCAGTATTGAATTGATATTTCGTCACTGTATGCTCACCTTCCACCAGGACTTCATGTAACTCGGGGTGCTAATGTGTGGCAGCGTGCTTTGTGCTGATGACGTGAAACCGGTCAGTGCAAGGGTGTTGAGCATTCGGGCGACTTGTTTGTCGCTCTATGAGGGTGTAGACACCATGAAAATGCCAAAACCCGGATTGAACTGGATTCATTCATGGGCATTTAGAAAGGGATTTTTATGTTGATAAAAATGCAGTTGCCTGATCGGGCAAGTATCGGGCAAGTATCAGGCAAGTATTTCGGAAATTGAATTTGAACGAGGCTAATATTATGTCGCCAATAGGAGCAAGCGACAGTAATTTTACAACACTGCAGATGGTCATGTACTTTGTATTTAATCCGTTTTGTTTGCTGTCATGGGTAGAAGGTTTGTTACATTTCCCTTACTTTTCCTGTCCAGATTGTCATGTGCTTCGTATTTAATCCCTTTTGCTTGCTGTCAGGAGTAGAAGCTTTTTTACATTTCCCGCTCTTTCCTGTCCAGATGTTATATATGCTTTTCAAGCACTTTGGAAGTATTTTTTTTCAAAATTGTAAAATGAGGCTCTTATGAGATTTATTGTCCTCTATGAGGAAGCAGACTTAATGTCAGAAATATTATGTATGTGTTATCAGAGGGTACATTGTACAAGACAAACTGGTGAAGTAATGGTGAGAAAAATACTCCCATTATCAAAGATGGCACACATTGGATGATTTGTTGATGATTTTCCTAGATTTGTTGAATTAGTTTATTCATCCTGTAGATTTGATGCAATCATTATGAACAGGATATGCTATAATGATTTCATTTGTCTTCATTATAGGTCAAGAAGCTTTGCTATGAGCAATTTTTTATTAAATGGCATATTATTACTGCTTTTGTTTAAAAATTATCTGGTTAAGGTAGCAATTTTTGTACTATGGACAATTTGGAAAAGCTTTGGCGTACGTATTAGATCCCTGTGTTTGTGTGAAGATAATCGCGATATAGACATCAAAACCCAAACTATTACCATGTTTCCTAACCTGGGAACATTGTACAACATTTCTGATTTTGAAAATTTTATAAAATATTTGTGAAATAAGCATTTGTATTTTGAAGGCAAAATTAAACATACCATTTATTAACAAGATGTGTTATGCTTGCAATTTTATAAATGAACAGAGATAAAAAAGATAATGATGAAATAAGTGTACTATCAAATAAATACAAAGTAGATGTGTCAACACTTAAATGCCATATTAAAGTGTTAAACTACATTTCAACAGTGGAATAAGATGTACAAGTATTCTCACCATTTTGGTGCTCTATTGTTTGACTTTTGCTATTTTAATATTATATTGAAGATAAGCAATAAAACAAAACATCATATTACCAGTGAGTATTTTTCTTGCTTGAACTTCACTAGTGAGTCTTCTTCAATCTACCTGTAGTAATATAAGATCCATAACCACAAATCTTGTGTCCAGTTAAACATCATAGGCTCACTTAAGGACATGGTGATTACAAATTTCAGCATGCCAAGCATGACCAGGAAGAATGACCTGATAGTGTGGACATTTCTGGGAGAAACCCAGCTCAACATTTACCAAGACTTCTTGTCGTTGGACTCAGTGAAAGAGGTAGGACATTGTGTTTCAGTGTGAACAGTTGCACTTTTGGTCAGTTTGTCTGTCTGTCTGTCTGTGTAAAATTTTGATTTTGTAATAATTTGCCACAATTTTCCACCATCATATAACAACGTTTCAGATGTAAACCTTGTCTCCCTATCCCCAAAATTCATTTACACACTTAGTGGTCAGATTTGGCCATAAAATAGTTTTAAAATTCCTTTCTCAGCCGTAACTTTGCCATATGATATAGGCATGGATACATTGTGTAAACCATGATAATACGGTGTGTTGCATGTAACACATATCTCCCTTGAGGTTAAAAGTGCAACAAGGCCATAAAACATCTTGAAAATCAATGTCTCGATAATATGTTTTCCATACATATATGCAGAGATGACAGGTGGTAGGGGAAAATTGGATTGAGGGTGGAGGGGCGAAACTACATCCCATTCTCCACCATTGTCATCTTTGTACCCCCTCCCCCTTCATCCCATTCTACCCCTATCCCTGTTTCTCAATACCCTACTTACATCCAATTGTCCGCCTACCCCGTCATGTCTGTATCACCCCTTCTCCCCCTACATCCCATACTCGCCCTTATCATCTTTTTCTTTATGGTTGTTTCAGCTGCTGATGACCAGCAAGTCCCCACTGGTGGCTCTGACAGTGCTGAAGAAGATATGTGACCATCCACGCCTGCTATCCACTCGCGCATGTGCACAGCTGGGCATAGACCAGGATGATGGGTATGTAACCACTCAGGTTCAATAGGTAGAAGTGTTACCACAGCTGGGCATAGACCAGGATAATGGGTATGTAACCACTCAGGTTCAATAGGTAGAAGTGTTACCACAGCTGTGCATAGACCAGGATGATGGGTATGTAACCACTCAGGTTCAATAGGTTATAGTGTAACTACAGCTGGGCATAGACTAGTATGATTGGTATTTATCCTGCCTCTGTTGCAAACATTGACCTAATAAAGCAGTGTTTCATAAACTAGATGATATCCGGCAGTACCTCATGTGACAGCGGTCTAACCGCAAGTATGAATTCCTACGCACCAATTAACATGTTCTATGAAATTTATTGGGACAAATCATGAATGTTATCGTTATATTATATATCATCCTTTCTTTGTTCTTAAAAATATATTACCGAACCAGCTTTGCGAGTCAAAAACTAGGTCACGGGGTCACTTAGTGCGTTTTTAACCGAAAGTTTGTCTGGACCATTACTATGTCATTTATCGTTAGATTTAAAAATGACTTGGTACATTTGTTCACCATCATTGGACGGTGTGTCGCGCGAAAGAATTACGTCAATATTTCCAAGGTCAAGGTCAAACTTTGAGTTCAAAGGTCAAATGCTTGTCCGGGCCATTACTTTGTTGATTATTGTGAGACTTAAAAATCATTTGGCACATTTGTGCACAATCATTGGACGGTGTGTTGCGCGAAAGAATTACGTCGATATTTCCAAGGTCAAGGTCAAACTTTGAGTTCAAAGATCAAAAATGGCCATAAATGAGCTTGTCCAGGCCATAACTATGTCATTTATTGTGAGATTTAAAAATCATTAGGCACATTTGTTCACCATTATTTGACGGTGTGTCGTGCGAAAGAATTACGTTGATATCTTCGAGGTCAAGGTCACACTTTAAGTTCAAAGGTAAAAAATGGCCATAAATGAGCTTGTCCGGGCCATAACTATGTCGTTCATTGTGAGATTTTAAATTCAATTGGCACATTTGTTCAGCATCATTGGACGAAGTGTCACGCGATAGAATTACGTCAATATCTCCAAGGTCAAGGTCACACTTTGAGTTCAAAGGTCAAAATTGCCATAAATGAGCTTGTCCTGGCCATAACTATGTCGTTCATTATGAGTTTTTAAAATCATTTGGCACATTTGTTCACTTTCATTGAACGGTGTTTTGCTTTTAAGAATTACGTTGATATCTCCAAGGTCAAGGTCACACATTGAGTTCAAAGGTCAAAAATGGCCATAAATGATCTTGTCAGGGCCATAACCATGTATTTCATTGTGAGATTTTAAAATTACTTGGTACATTTAGTCACAATCATTGGATGATGGGTCATGTGAAAGAATTACGTTGATATCTCCAAGGTCAAGGTCACACTTGGAGTTCAAAAGTAAAAAATGGCATAAATGAGCTTTTCCGGGCCATAATTCTGTCATTCATTGTAAGATTTTAAAATGACTCTGTAAATTATTTTTGTTCACAGTCATTTGATGGAGTGTCATGAGAAAGAATTCAAGAGTTCAAAGGTCAAAATGGCTATACATGATAATGGCAAAATAATTCTTAAAAATCGCCATAAATTAGCTTCTTTTGTGAAGACAGCAAGCAATTTAGTCTGTGTCAATGCGGCACGTAGGGGTATACGTCACGTCTGTGACAAAGCTCTAGTATTTGTAAAGCATGGAACAAATCATTAACTTATTTGGGATTGTGTATTTGTCATTTATAATTGTTTTAATTTCGATAGGAATGAAATAAAATAATACGACAGGATTATGATTTCGTAAATCTGGTTTTGGGTCAGAGCAGTTAGCATTCCATACAAACGCTATCAAAAAATAGTGTGGTTTAAAATACATTTCAATAATAGGGATGGAAAAACAGAAAATAGATTTTGACAAAAGGATGGAAGAACAGAAATTGGATGTGTATATCGTTGTTAATTTATTTGAAGCAATGGTTGAAAGTTGTCATTAAGTTTAATTAAATTCAGCTTTTGTTTTGCTGCTGCATTTTGTTTGTTTTTTTTACCAAGAAAAATATCACATAGTCGATTTGTTTTTTATTTCTTCTCATATTTTCAATAGGAAAGTATTTAAAGGAACAGTTTAAATTGGAACAATTTTTTACGTGACACAATCGGTAGTTATTCCATCGTCAGGAATGTATGAGGCCTGACAAGAATAATTATATTGTTATGTCAATTAATCATTTGTCTTTGATAAAATGTGTCAATGGCATGAAGCAGGAGCTAAAGCTTGCCCTATTTTCTTTTTCTAAGCCTCACCAGATAAACTTTCTCCATCTCTGCACCAACCATGTATTTTCAATAAAACCATTCACTGGAACCCTTTTTTAATGAAAAAAACACACTGACTCACCTGCTCAGACTAGCATATGATTGATCAAGCTTGCCTGACAGCATTTTCACATGTCATGACAAGTGGGTCAACGGAATTTAACACCAGTATTCATGTAACAATAATCTGTTTTGTGCTTTTGCAAAATTGCATCATTTGTGAATAATACACAAACACATTATACAAAAGAAGTATGAAGAAGCAGAAATTACAATATAAATAAGTCAATATAAATAAGTCATTTTCTTTGGCGAGAGTAGGCATATATGGTCTGATATTTAAAGCCTGATTTGGCATTTCTGTGTTCCTGTATCTTAACTTTGACAAATCCATTCTCTGTGAGGCTGTCTGCATACTGCTTGGTGTCAATGTGTGCGTGAACTTGCCGTTCTCTGTCTGCTTTGCTCACCATGGGCTCCTGGTACAGGCATGTCAGGAACAGGCACCCTGGCCGCATCACCCGGTAAACTTCCTGTCAACAGTCAATCATAAACTTCCTGTCAACAGTCAATCATACACTTCCTGTCAACAGTCAATTTAACACTTCCTGTCAACAGTCAATCATACACTTCCTGTCAACAGTCAATCATACACTTCCTGTCAACAGTCAATCATACACTTACTGTCAACAGTCAATCTTACACTTACTGTCAACAGTCAATCATTCACTTCCTGTCAACAGACAATCTTACACTTCCTGTTAACAGTCAATCTTACAATTACTGTTAACATTCAATCTAACACTTACTGTCAACAGTCAATCATACACTTGCTGTCATCAGTATCATACACTTACTGTCAACTGTCAATCATACACTTCCTGTCAACAGTCAATCATACACTGACTGTCAACAGTCAATCTTACACTTCCTGTCAACAGTCAATCATACACTTCCTGTCAACAGTCAGTCATACACTTCCTGTCAACAGTCAATCATACACTTACTGTAAACAGTCAATCTTACACTTACTTTCAACAGTCAATCATTCACTTCCTGTCAACAGACAGTCGTACACTTCCTGTTAACAGTCAATCTTACAATTACTGTTAACAGTCAATCTGACACTTACTGTCAACAGTCAATCATACACTTACTGTCAACAGTCAATCATACACTTACTGTCAACAGTAAATCATACTCTTCCTGTCAAAAGTCAATCATACACTTACTGTCAACAGTCAATCATTCACTTACTGTCAAAAGTTAATCATACACTTCCTGTCAACAGTCAATCATACACTTCCTGTCAACAGTCAATCATTCACTTACTGTCAACAGTCAATCATACACTTACTGTCAACAGTCATTCATACACTTTCTGTTAACCGTCAATCATACACTTTCTGTCAAAAAACAATCATACACTTATTGTCAACAGTCAAGCATTCACTTACTGTCAACAGTCAATTATACACTTCCTGTCAACAGTCAATCATACATTTCCTGTTAACAGTCAATCATACCTTTCATGTCAACAGTCAATCTTACACTTCGTGTCAAAAGTCAATCATACACTTCTTGTCAACAGAAACTGCCAGACAACAGTAAACCATACACTTTCTGTGATTTTTAACTGTCTGTTTAATAACAGAAAATTTTACAATGCATGCCAAAAGTCTAATCATGTAACCTTTCAACAGTTAACCTTGCACTTAATAACAGTTGAAAAGTAAATAATTCTTTGCCTGCAACCTTTTTTGTGGTAAACTAATAAATCATCTTGCCAAATAATCGATCTTTCTCTCCACTTGGTTATCAAACATATTCCACACATTTCATCATTCTTTTTGTTGGACAAATGGTAGCAATAAATGAGTGTCTGCTTGGCTGATCAGTCAGGTTGATTGACAGGTAAGGGGTGATACATTTCTTTCAGCAAACAGTCAACAAGCATGCATGTTTTCTGGTTTTCTAACTGGTTTTCTAAGTGGCTTAATTATTAACTTCTTAGCTCACCTGAATGCTCAGGTGAGCTTTTGTGACTGGTCTTTGTCCGTCATCTGTCCGTCCGTCCACATTTGTTCGTAAACACTCTTAAGGCCACATTTATCTCCGATATTCATGAAACTTGGTCAGAACTGAGAAGCTTTGTCCCAATGAAATCTCAGACGAGTTCGAAACTGGGTCGTTCCGGGTCGAAAACTAGGTCACTAGGTCCAATCTTCATGTTACTTTGTCAAAATGTTTGTTTTAATGATATGTTGGTTGAGTTCAAAATTAGTTCCCGTCCGTGGAATATCATGGCCGCCAGTGAGCGGGGGAGTTTTCCTTATTTGGCTATAGAGAAACCTTGTTAACACTCTAGAAGTCACAATTTTTGCCCAATCATCATGAAAATTAGTCAAAACATTGGTTTTATTGATATCTCGGACGAGTTCCAAAATGGTCCAGATCGATGAAAGAACATGGCCGCCAGTGGGCGGGGCATTTTTATGCCCCCTTTCGAAGAAAAGGGGGTATATAGTTTTTGCACTGTAAGTCTGTCTGCAAGTCTGTCTGTCAGTCTGTCACACTTTTCGTGTCCACTCTCTAATTCAAATAATTTTCATCCGATCTTTACGAAACTTGGTCAGAAGTTGTATCTAGACAATATCTAGGTCAAGGTCAAATATGGGTCATGCCGTGTCAAAAACTAGGTGACCGGGTTGAAAAAACAAATCCAAGGAAAATATCTGACCTGCCAAATTATATTTTTGTTAAATAAATCAAAGCGGCGCAGTAGGTGGCATTAGGTTTCTGACAAACACATCGTGGTAAAAGGTCAAGGTCATCCTTCAAGGTCTAAGGTCAAAAATACAATTCCAAGGGAAGAAATAAGCTTTAAAGGAAGATAATTTAATTTTTTCAATATTGAACATAGCAACTTGATATTTGGCATGCATGTGTATCTCATGGAGCTGCACATTTTGAGTGGTGATTCTACAGTCACAGTAGTGGCTTTTAATTATTTGCTACTAAAAATAGAGATTTGTTAGAGACAATTATTTTCAAGGGAAGTAATTTATATATTATAAATCGCAGATTATACATTTCCTTACCAAGAATTTAAGTTCTTTTCACAGTTACTTTACAGATTTTTATTTTGATTATTTATAAGTCAAATGATTGATTTGTCAAAGTTTTTTTTTAATGATATAATTATCATTTCTTTCCTGTACTAATTTGTGAATGCTAGGGTTCATTAACATACCTGTGGACTTGTGTCCATAGAGACATGATGATCTCTTTGATAAACCACAGGCCTTGGTTGTAAGTGATGTCTGACAGTTGGATTGGACAAAAGGGAAACAATAAGCTTTAAAGGGAGATGATTTCTATACCTGCAAAATGATAAATAGAAATTTTATTTCAAAGCAGGGCAGTAGGGGGCATTGTGTTTCTGATGAACACATATCTTGTTCTCTATATGTATATAGTGAAAACATGTGAACACTCTAGAAGTCATTTTTGGCCCAATTTTCATGAAATTTGGTCAGAACATTTGTTTCCTTGATATGAGAGTTGAGTTCAAAAATGGTTTCGGTCAGTTGAATTACATGGCGGGGGGGGGGGGGGCACTTTCTTATATTTATATAGTAAAAAAAGCTTGTGAACACTCTAGAAGTCACATTTTTGCCCATTCATCATGAAACTTGGTGAAAAGATCGGTTTTATATATATCTCAGATGTGTTCGCAAATGGTCCCGATCTGTCAAAAAAAACATGGCTGCCAGGGGGTGGGGCAGTTTTCCTTATGTAACTAGAGAGAAACTTTGTGATCGAACACTACAGAAGTCACATTTTTTGCCTAATTATCGTGAAACTTAGTTAATACATTGGTTTTATTGATTCTCGGACAAGTTGGAAAATGGCTCAGATCGGTGAAACACACTTTTTAGCTCACTTGATTGCTCAGGTGAGGTTTTAGGATTGGTCTTTGTCCGCCGTCAGCCCGTCCACATTTGGTTTGTAAACACTCTAGCATTCACATTTTTTAAGCATTCTTTATCAAAGTTGCTGAAAGATCTCAGTCAAGTTTGATAATGAGCAAAATCACATAATTAATGCCATAATTATTGCCCTTAGATTGTCAAAATTTTCATTATTTTATACAAAATCCTTGTAAACACTCTAGAGGTCACAATTTTGTTTCAGATTTTATGAATCTTGGTCATAATATTTATTTTTGTAAGCAAAGTTTGATGTTTGGTAAGGGGGGTCAACTCAAAATATAGGTCACCAGGTCAAATCTTACAAAAACAAAAGCTCTCCATATGCCAGAGTTTTGGTTCAATGATGATAAAACTTGACCAGGATGTTTGTCTGGACAATATCTAGGTCAAGTTTGACGTTTGTGGTAAAGATTGAATGAACCGACTCCTCTCAGGTGAGCGACCTAGGGCCATTTTGGCCCTCTTGTTTAATAAATTCATTTGTAGCATATCAATACTATAAATCTGTTCTCGCATATGAACTATTGTAAAGAGCCATGAGCATAAGACAGTAAAATATTTTAAGTTTTTGTGTAAAGTAAATCTCGCCTTTGGTTTTCATGTGCTTAACAATTTTCTCCTTGCTCAAAACATTACATCCTGTAGTATATACATGGCTTAGTTTTAATGAAATACAATCTCAAGAAAATCTTCATACAAATAGTACTTGGCACATTGTTCTTGGCATTTTACACGCTGAATTTTCCATTTTCACAAGCGTAAAAGAGAGTGTTTTGTAATGTTTATATAGAACAAACTAAAGCCCATGTTTAAGTCTTGCCTTAAATCACACCAATTTTTATATTTTTTATTGGATACTGACCTATTGATTGTCATTGTAGTACCATGTATGAGTCTTTCATTTGCTTGGTATACTGTGACAAACTCTTCACATTTAAGGGCAATGTCTGTATATTTCAACAGTTTCTTATCCCCGAAGAAATAAAACTTACGCCAAATTAATACTATGTGTAACAACAGACCTAATAATCGCAATTATCACCATTACATGCCACTTTGAGGCAGTCAGCATGCTCCATTGATTTAAGCAGTATGGCTTACATCATGGAAATCTATTTCATAACCACTGGTGTAAAGAGGCTGTTTAACAGAGCGTCTTCTTTCACTTTAAGATTATATTAAACAGAAAATTTTTTGAGCCTAGGCTTGGAAATTTTAATTTTGCTGTTATACAAAAACTGTTTTTACAAGCATAGAGAAAATCTATATTGCATTTGTGAGAATCATATACACCGGAATCAGACTACAGTCTCACCTTGAGTGTGGCATTGATGTCATGCCAGTAGAGGAAGTCATTGACGGTGAAGACAACATCAAACATGTTGTGTATGAATGGCGTGCTGGAGGGGTGGTACAGCCCCAGCTCCAGGGTCCCCTGCTGCAGTTCCTCCCCCAGGCCCCGCCCAACGTGACTCATCAGCACCTGGCTGGTCTCTGTGCCAAGTACTCGACCTTGACCACCTGACAGGGGAGAATGAACCAATCAGATCATGGGCCTTGCGCCTTGTCAGAATTGATGGGTATCGCAATAGTGTGCGCTTTTGAAGTTATATGAAGCGATCATTTGAAATCTTTAAAAACTTAGTGGATTAGTTCAGCCTTCTAGGAATTAAAATGTTGCATTGATAAAGCTGAAGGAAGGCATAGGATAGCCATGCCTTCATGGGAGTTTTTGTGATTGGGTGGGTGGCTTGTATTTGTTGACTGTTTTAATTTTCAATGCAATACACTTATATAAAAAATGGTGGTACAGTGTAACCCCTTTAAACCGGACACCGCCAGGAACGAGAGGTAATTCCAGTTTAGAGAGGATTCCATTAAGACAGAGAAATTGACTATTTTACGTTCAGAATGTCGAATACATAGCCTAATAAAATCGGCAATGACTTTGCCCTGACAATACAGAACAATTCCCAAACAAGTTTGTTGCTCTTTTCAAATTTCATCTCATTGCTAAACCGTCGTCTATTGGGTGAAGAGTTGTTTTCCCAATGAGACATGTACACAGACTTTTCATTGACTTTCCTACCCCATATATCTCTGAAAGCATCAGTTCTTGAGTGTAGGTTAAGGCAACATATCTCTGTCTCTTTGATCAGTTTGATTTTGTCTTCTAGAGACAATTGCATGCCGCTTTGCTTAGAAGGAGGTTCGGAAATTTTTAGTCTTTGTTATCTTAATTACCAATTTCAAAATCTAAATGAATATCTAAATGCAACTGATTCAAGAACTCTGCAAATCACCATTGTATATAACACTTAATTAGCAATTGTAATAAACAACCTCAAAATTAAATAGCATTAAGCTTATTAAAATTTAGCACAGCTTCCTACATCAAAAACAAAACACACTAAAGAAATCTTTGTTTGCTATTAGTAATTATACGCAGTATTATCACTTCTATTGATTGATATGTACATCACAAGCCAAGTCTCTTTAAATTGTTTTGCATTTTTTTCTTTTTGCAACTTTTTTTTACCACCTTTATTAATTTCACGCGTCTTTAATCCGCTAATCTAAAGTTATTTACTCTAGGTGTGAGGTGCAATAAACCGGTCCTGACCGGTTAAGAGAGGTACAATTATGTATGAAATGACCCAATTTAGATCCAAAGAATGAATGGTATTTGGAATTGAGGGGATTCCGGTCTTGAGGAGATATTTTAGGCATGGTTTTATAAGGGAAAAAATGGAACCGGACAATTTGTCCGGTTTAGAGAGGATTCTGGTATAGAGCGGATGCGGTTTAGAGGGTTTACACTGTAGTAACATTTTCCTACCTCTTATGAGCCTAAGAGCTTCCCTCAACCCATGGCCATGTGCGAAGCCCACTTGCAGCACAAAATGGCTCGGTTGTATGTTACACATGGCTGTTGCCGCCTCGTGCATCTGCCGTTCCCTGTCCTCAGCAACCTGTTAACAGAACGCTCACTTTGAATAAAAGCTGAGTAATATGTGCCAATAATTATAATTATACTCTTCCTTTGAAAATCAGAATATACTGCCTAGCACCAGTTGGCTGGCATGGGGGTTGGATTTGAAATTTGCACTATATCTTGTGAAAGCTTTGACTTACCATCCTCAAATTGGTAGGTCATAGATGAAAAAAGAGGCCTAAAGATTTTGATGTCAACCATTCATAGGGTAAGGTCACAGAAGCTTTTAACATGAAATTAAAAAGGCACAATTGTCATCATAAGTGCAGTAAATACCCTTAAAAACATCCTTTAAGAAGTCTTCTGATTTTCATAAAACATCATCTCAAGATCAGGCACTTAATTTCATAATTATATGATAGTGGTACTGGAAGCAATTAAATGTGTTAAACTATTACAATTTTATACTCTTTGACAGGGTGATTAGAAAAAGTAATAATTATGTGACTAGATTGAATATTTAAGTGTCGTAAAGTAATTCTATTCAAAGTTGTATTTCCACAATTTTTTTTACCTGATAAAACAAAATAAAAATATGTCAGCATGTCTGTATTTTTCAGCAATGTAATAAAGACCTGTTATAACTAAATAAGTGGAAAAAAAATTAGCTCATCAAATCAAGCTTTTCTGAGAATTTGTTTTGGGGGTATGGCATTCCAATCGTCGACATTTGCTAGATGCTGCATTACATGCCAATCTTCTTGAAACTTTGTCAGAACATCAAAGTTTTACCAATTTGATATCTTGTCCAAGCTCTGTTCTTTGTCACATAAGATCAAAAACTTGGTCAGTGCATCAATTATAGAAAGCTTGAGAGCGCTTTAGAAGTCACATTTTTGTCCAATCGTAAGGAACTTGCTAAGGAGAATATTTTGTTCTGTTTTGAGTTAGAAAATGCTTTTATTCCCTTTTGATACACAGCTGCAAGGATGTGTGGCTGTTTGTCATTGTTTTTTTTAGTAGGTCTTGAAAAAAACATTTAATGTGCAGCAGACTTTGATAATTTTTAAAACTGCCAATAAAGAGCCTTGTTTTAGAACTTGGTCAGAACTTTTTGTTCCAATAATGGCTCGGCCCATATAAAAGCTGTGTCATTATGGGTAAAAAGCAAGATTAGAAGTATAATACAAACATTACAAACCATTTCAGATCCGTTTAGTCTCTTAAGTTATCAAGGGAGCCCTCTTGTTTTACATTTATAAACCTCGACATATTATTTTAAAACCCTTAGTTGTAATGTGTCATGTCAAAGTAATCTCAAGGATTTATATTGTTTCAAAAAATAATAAAATGCAGTTACATGCAAATTAAAAAAAAAACAGTAGTTGTACATACAAGGTTCCCACTTGAACAACATCCCATATTTTACATGGTTCTGCAGTACTAGAAATCTTGAATACTTAATTCATAATCACTTAAAACACTAGTAATTATGTTTGTATTAAAACCCAGTGTTTGTTCATGGTATCAAATATCACAACAATGGCAAATGTTAACAATGGTTTATTGTCTCCGTTTACACTTCTGAAAGGTTTTTACATTTATACATGGAGAAAAACTATATATAAATACCTATTTAACATTTTGTGAAGTAGAATGTTCAATCACTATTTTCACCAATGGTGTCTGAACAATCAATAACCGCATTTGTTCTGTTGGACTCTCTGTAGCGTGTTCATTTTGCCAAGCATGCACAGCAATTACGGAAAAAAGTTTTCTTAACATAAATTACCATAAACAATTTCTATTGTAGCATATTTGTAATGCCGCTATGAAAATTACAAGGCTGTGTATGTAACAAGTAAAAGCAAGGAGTTCTTGTAAAACTGTTGTTGTGCCTTCCTTAAATAATTACCACATATTTTAATTTGTTAAACATATAAATTCTTGGTGTATGAAGCGTTCCTATTTTTTTCAAGGACATTGATGGAGTATCAACCATTTAGAACCTTCATGGTTTTGCCCCATGGCTTTTTAAGATTTGTTTGAAAAATCACAAGAAAAAAGTGAAACATTTATAGCAAAAATTCTCACGCTTTTGTGCATGAAAAAGCATTTTCCTTCATGCTGAAAATTAAAAAAGCCTATGCAGATCAACCATGTGGCAATCTCTTATTGCTATATGACTTAAACAATAAGTTTTCATTCATAAACACTTCATTAATAGATCAATTCTATTTTTCAGGGGTATTATAAATTATTTATACTCAGTAGGAGAAGTTACCAAGTGGAATTAGTGTGCATATTCTCTATCAAAATGTCAAGGAATATCAATGCTGAAAAGTAAACAATTTCAAATCCTTTCTTTCTAATTCTGTGCATGGCAGTCACGCTGCATTTGAACTTATTGATTTTACCTTATTTAGATAATCATTACACAAAAACTGTGTAACGTTAATGTGTCCATACCAATGTAACTATGTTTCAAGCTGGCTCCCAATTTAATGTGAAAAGAATAAGAAAATTATGACCATGTCAATGTAAATTTTAACTCATGTTTGTACAATTTCATACCATGTCCGGTCTTTAATTTGGCGGACAACTTTCCAAACAACACTTCATAATGTTCTTGTATTCCTTGCAACAACTCTTCAAGCTCTCTCAGCTGCCAAGGGGCACTTTTATTTTCAACAAGTGTTGCCACTTTTGTTAACGTATCGTCTGTCAAATATGACAGGTGGCGCTAGATCGGCAGGTGCCCGTTTTTGACGTCATATGTTTTTGACGTCATTTTAATAGTATTAATCGCTAATTACACAAAACTACCGGCAAGAAACTGCGATATGTTTGATGAAAAGCATTTTTTAAAATATCGCAATCGCAGGTATAAAATCAGCTATCGGCTACAATATCGCATCACATGTTTTGATGAAACGGGGCCCAGACTGATGGGAAAATTATACATGGGGAACTTTATCTGGTTGGAAATGTGTAAAAAAAAAGAGATTTACTTAATGTTTGTTGCATTTATTTCCAGGAGTACACATTAAACTACATCTATCTATTTATGTAATAAACATGTCTTATTCAAATTTTTGTCAATATTTATCCATAGAAGAATTCAATGAAAAGGCTTTAATGACTGACATGGATAGATAAATTGAAGTATAGGTAACCGTTCAAATAATTTCAATAAAGCCAATGTTTGTTGAAGTATTCAAATATCTCAAAAAAGGAGGGTGTATCATTGTGGTGGATAAAAAAAGGACTGTATGAACGTGTTAAATGCAGGTATATTCTGATATTTTAAGGGAAAAAAGTGATTAATTAGTCCCCTACCGGTTTCACCAGAGGGGACTTATGGTTTTTTCTCCATCCGTCTGTCACACTTTTCTGGATCCTGCGATTACTTTAAAAGTTCTTAATATTTTTTCATGAAACTTGGAACATGGATAGATGGCAATATGGACATTATGCACGTCATTTCATTTTGTTCCTATGTCAAAAATTATAGTTGCTATGGCAACAAATAGACTAGAAATACTGCTGAAAATGGTGGTTTTTCTGGATCCTGCGAAAACTTTAAAAGTTCTTAATGTTTTTTCTTAAAACTTGAAACATGGATAGATGGCAATATGGACATTATGCACCTCATTTCATTTTGTTCCGACGTAAAAAATTCTGGTTGCTATGGCAACAAATAGTCTATACATACTGCTGAAAATGGTGGTTTTCTGGATCCTGTGATAACTTTAAAAGTTCTAAATATTTTTTCATGAAACTTGAAACATGGATAGATGGCAATATGAACATTAAGCACGTCATTTCATTTCGTTCCAACGTCAAAAATTCTGGTTGCTATGGCAACAAATAGACTAGAAATACTGCTGAAAATGGTGGTTTTCTGGATCCTGCAATATCTTAAAGTTCTTAATATTTTTTCATGAAACTTGAAACATGGATAGATGGCATTATGGACATTATGCACGTCATTTCATTTTGTTCCTAAATTTAAAAAAATGGTTGCTATGGCAACAAATATATATAAAAAAAATCTGGAATTTCTGACAATGGTGGAGCCTGTAGGGGACTTATATTGCTTGACAATAGTCTTGTTTAACTTAGTTTTAACTCTCAGTCATATTTTTTTCCAACAGTCCATCAGCGTTTTGATTGATTTAATGATATACAAATTATATATACAATACTTTTTATGCCCCCGGATCGATCGATTGGGGGTATATTGTTTTTGGCCTGTCTTTCTTTCTTTCTGTCTTTCTTTCTGTCTGTCATTCTGTCCCAAAACTTTACTGTACATAAAAGTTTTGCAATAACTTTTGAAATATTGAACATAGCAACTTGGTATTTGGCATGCATGTGTATCTCATGGAGCTGCACATTTTGAGTGGTGAAAGGTCAAGGTCAAGGTCATCCTTCAAGGTCAAAGGGCATACAAATTCTGTCCCAAAACTTTACTGTACAGTAATGTTTTGCAATAACTTTTTAGCTCATCTATTTTTTGAAGAAAAAAAAAAGAGCTATTGTCATCACCTTGGCGTCGGCGTCCGGTTAAGTTTTGCGTTTAGGTACACTTTTCTCATAAAGTATCAATGCTATTGCATTCAAACTTGGTACACTTACTTACTATCATGAGGGGATTGGGCAGGCAAAGTTAGATCATTCTGGATTGCATTTTGACAGAATTATGTGCCCTTTTTATACTTAGAAAATTGAAAATTTTGGTTAAGTTTTGTGTTTAGGTCCATTTTATTCCTTAAGTATCAAAGCTATTGCTTTCATACTTGCAACACATACTAACTATCATAAGGGGACTGTGCAGGCAAAGTTATGTAACTCTGACTGGCATTTTGACAGAATTATGTGCCCTTTTTATACTTAGAAAATTGAAAATTTGGTTAAGTTTTATGTTTAGGACCACTTTGTTCCTAAAGTATCAAAGCTATTGCTCTCATACTTGCAACACTTACTAACTATCATAAGGGGCCTGTGCAGGCAAAGTTATGTAACTCTGACTAGCATTTTGACGGAATTATTGGCCCTTTATACTTGAACATTTGGTTAAGTTTTGTGTTTTGGTCCACTTTACCCCTTAAGTATCATAGATATTGCTTTTATACTTGGAACTATCATAAGGGGACAGTAAAGGACAAGTTGCATAACTCTGGTTGTCATTTTTACGGAATTATGGCCCTTTTTTGACTTTTGGCTTTACTTCTAAAGTATCAAGGCTATTGCTTTTAAACTTTAAATACTTGCATGCTATCATGAGGGTACTGTACCTGGAAAGTTGACTTTTACTTTGACCTTTGAATGACCTTGACTGTCAAGGTCAAATTATTAAATTTTGCTAAAATTGCCATAACTTCTTTATTTTTTATTAGATTCGATTGATACTTTGACAAAACAACTCTTACATGACATACCACAATTGACTCCACCCAAACCATCCCCCGTGCCCTCCCCCCCCCCCCCCCCACCACACCCTCACACTATACCCCCCCCCCCCAACTTATTTTTTTTGAAACGGTTAAAAAACACAAATATTTATTTTTATTATTTTATTTTTGAAATACCGTCCAACCATCGCACCCAAGAATCCCCTCCCCCCACCCCCCCCCCCCTAAATCTTTTTTTTAAGATCATCTCACAAATGACCACCACACCCTCACACTATTATACCCCCCCCCCCCCACCCCACCCCACCCCAAATATTTTTTTTGAAGCGGTTAAAAAACACAAATATTTATTTTTATTATTTAATTTTTGAAATACCATCCAACCATCGCACCCAAGAATCCCCCCCCCCCCCCCCCCCCCCCCCCCTCTCCGATTTTTTTTTTTTAAATTTTTTTTTCTGCATATTTGGAAGATAATGTAATAAATGTCCACACACCCACACTATACACCCCT
The DNA here is from genome assembly GCF_020536995.1 of Dreissena polymorpha. NCBI lineage: Eukaryota > Metazoa > Mollusca > Bivalvia > Myida > Dreissenidae > Dreissena > Dreissena polymorpha. The sequence goes on along the minus strand of NC_068355.1, from coordinate 88,196,324 downwards.
CTTCATTCCACCTCTCCCTCCTTTGTGATTTAAATTGAGAGTCCCTTCACCTTTAAAAAGAAAATAGATGAGCGGTCTGCACCCGCAAGGTGGTGCTCTTGTTTTAAGATAATGTAATAAATGACCACACCCCCACACTATACACCGTTCTCCACTCCACCCCTCCCTGCTATGTGATTGAAATTGAGATAGGTCCCTACACCTTTAAAAAGAAAAATAGATGAGCGGTCTGCACCCGCAAGGCGGTGCTCTTGTTAAATATTCAACATAGTAACTTCGTATTTAGCATGCATGTGTATCTCATGGAGCTGCACATTTTGAGTGGTGAAAGGTCAAGGTCATCCTTCAAGGTCAAAGGTCAACAAAAAAAAGCGTTGTGTTTCTGACAAACACATCTCTTGTTTATTTTTTACAAAAAGATTTTTATTTAAACTAAAAACTTTTTTTATCTCATTAATTAGGCCATATAACATCAGATGCCAAAAAACAATAATTGACCTTTCAAATAACTTTTGAACAGTTGTTTTAATTAGTTATAAGATAAAAACAGTAAATCCAAAATAACCCCCTCCATTATAACGCTGAATACAAAATAACACAGATATATATACTAGCATAGGAAAAGCGGTATGTTTACTGTTATCAATACATTAGGATTAATATGCATGTGCTTTTTGGCGAAAGACAACGTAATGTGGCAAATATGCTCAGAACTTATAGGCGGATCGGTTTATAGCTGGCTTGTTGGCTTGGACCCTGTCATCTGCATTTATATATATATATGTTACAGTGTATTAAAAAATATCTGCACAAAGTTGAAAACTAGTAATTGGAATCTATCTGATATTATAGAAATTTGCTTCACATGTAGACTATCCCTTAACTAGTTTTTATCCCCACGCTTTTTGAAAAAAAGGTGGGGATATTGTGGTGATCTCCGCCGTCCGTCCGTCCGTCTGTCCGTCCGTCTGTCCGTCCGTCTGTCCGTCCGTCCTGGCCACTATCTCCTCCTACACTAAAAGCACTAGAACCTTGAAATTTACACACATGGTAGCTATGAGCATATGTGCGACCCTGCACTATTTGGAATTTTGATCTGACCCCTGGGTCAAAAGTTATAGGGGTTGGGGTGGGGCCGCGTCAGAAATTATCACTCATTTTTTTAGGTTATTTTACATTTACTTCTTTATTTCTACACCGATTCACTTCAAATTGATACTGGACCTCACCTATGACAATACGGTCAATCTCAACCATGCATGGCCCCATTCCCAACCCTGGGGCGCCCCGCCCACATAGGCCACACCCACCAAAAATTTCCATTTACTATAATTTTTTCATTTCTACACGGATTCACTTCAAATTGATACTGAACTTTTGTTATGACATTAGGGTCAATCTCAACTATGCATGGCCCCAATCCCAACCCTGGGGCGCCCGCCCACATAGGCCACACCCACCAAAAAATTCCATTTACTATAATTTTTTCATTTCTACACGGATTCACTTCAAATTGATACTGAACTTCTCTTATGACATTAGGGTCAATCTCAACTATGCATGTTCCCATAACCAACCCTGGGGCCCCGCCCACATAGACCACACCCACCCAAAATTGCCTTTACTATAATTTCTTCATTTCTACACCGATTCACTTCAAATTGATATTGAACTTCTCTTATGACAATACAGTCAATCTCAACTATGCATGGCCCCATTACCAACCCTGGGGCGCCCCGCCCACATAGACCACACCCACCCAAAATTGCCTTTTACTATAATTTCTACACCGATTCACTTCAAATTGATACTGAACCTCTCTTATGACAATACGGTCAATCTCAACTATGCATGGCCCCATTACCAACCCTGGGGCGCCCTGCCCACATATGTCACACCCACCCAAAATTGCCTTTTACTATAACTTCTTCATTTCTACACCAATTCACTTCTAATTGATGATGAACTTCTCTTATGACAATACGGTCAATCTCAGCTATGCATGGCCCCATTACCAACCCTGGGGCACACCTAGGTCAAACATTCGGCGTGGGGATACGCGTCGGCCTCTGCCGCGCCATTTCTAGTTAATATTATCAAAATAAAAATTGTTGTACAATTAATGTGTACTTGCCAAAGTAACAGATGTATAGAGTTTCAGTCCAGCCATACATTATACTGTTATGCATTGCTTTGTGTGCGCTATGCCAATTCTTGATATGCTATTCTATGTGGCAGTGTGGATGAAGACATGCTAGAGACGGAGACGGGCAGCCTGAGTGCAGTGACGCGCATCCAGCACATCCCTGATGACACACTGATCCAGGAGTCTGGCAAGCTTGTATTCCTTGTGCAGCTGCTAGACAGACTGCGGACCGAGGGACATCGGTGCCTCGTGTTCTCACAGTCACGTAGGATGCTGGATATCATGCAGAAAGTCATCTCTAATAAGGTTAGGCACTCTGTATTTTCATGGAGAAATCTTTATTGGTTTTATTTTCTTATGTGTTTCAATGACAATTGTAGCTATTGACATTCTTGTACAAATTGTAATTGTAAAAAAAAAAATTGAATAACAATGTGTTTAAACTAGGGATGGGAACGAATACTGGAAACGATATTCAAATATTTGATCGTCATTATTCAAATATATTCGAATATTTGATTTGTAAACCTTACATTAAAATGTCCGAATTTATGATCGAGCAAATGACTATTCTTGATTGCCACAAATGCCACTATAAATCGTATCTTATGTGCGGCTTTAAAAAGCAGGATAGAGTAATATTTTTTCAAAGATCATTGATTAATATGCTCTTTTAAATAAATACTGTTTAGTTTCATTAGATGTAAGATATTTCAGGAAAAAACATTACCATAATTCTATTTATTTCAATACTTATAATTGATCTGGATTAATTTCCATTGATAATATTTATGCCCCCCTTCGAAGAAGAGGGGGTATATTGCTTTGCTAATGTCGGTCTGTCGGTCGGTCGGTCTGTCGGTCCGTCCACCCGGTGGTTGTCAGATGATAACTCAAGAACGCTTAGGCCTAGGATCATGAAATTTCATAGAAACATTGACCATGACTCGCAGATGACCCCTATTGATTTTGAGGTCACTTGGTCAAAGGTCAAGGTCACAGGTGAAGGTCACAGTTACTGGAAATAGGCATTTAAGGATTTAGCATGGTTCAAACAAGGGAAACAACTACCGTTTATGCATGTTCTTTTTGTTACAGCATTTGCCTCCCTTGTAATTTATTTAAATTTTACCAAATGTAAGGCTAACTGCATTTTTGTAATGCATTGTATCAATAAACATGGGGCAAAAATGAAATTAAGGTACCACCACCACCACCACCACCACCACCACCACCACCACCTTTTTGTTTTCACTTTTTTCTGGAATAAAGAACCATTTAAGAACGATTTAAATTCTGATTACGTAATCATTGATTTGATATATGGATAACGGAATTTAAACATACATGCCAGATCTCGACGGGACGGTCCAGCCAGTTTGGGGATTGTTCCGGCCTTCCGATATGAGACAATTTTTTCAGATATTTGTTAATACGTTCTATAAATTCACAATAAAATACGCTATTCAAGCTCTGTCTGGCTAAAAGTTACCATCGCTAATCCCTTTATTGCCCCCTATTGACAACCAACTTCTACTTCGCGAGTACAACATTACCGGTATGTTAGACGCAGACAGCTCTGTTAGACTGCATTTTAGATTTAAGGTTAACCAATCGCGAGAAAAAATCTGCTTTTTCAAAGCTTAAACAATGTTCTGTTTTCTGAACTCTTCAATATGTATAAGGTAAAGGAAGCTAAGTGAACAAAGCAATAAGTAGACTTATCAACTTTGTAAGAATTGAATTAAATAAAGCTTAATTGAAACATGATTTTAGTGATGTTACGTATATGAATTCAGTAACTTGAAACGAATGAAGTTATCATTTTAAGTCCCCAATATTTAATGCTTAATGGCATGAACATTAAATACATATAAGCTATTTAAATACAAACTTCAATTTATTTTTATTTCAATTTATTCGTTCCAAAGAATTATTTTATGTCTCTTACTCATTTCATATTTCAAATATAGATTCTATCTTGCAAAACGCAGTGTTGCAAAACGCACACTTTTATTGCTTCAAACTTTATACAGCCGGGATTTGATAATAAATTTCGTGAAATTATGTACAAAAGCCTGAAACTGTATTCACCCGGGATTCAATAATAAATCTTGTGGCAACATATTTAAAAAATTATGTGTTTGTTTCGTTGAATTGCTTCGTTGCATCCTACTTCGGTCCATGTGAATTACCATGTCGCTAATGTAGTTCAACCACAATAGTTATATCATCCCGATAAATTATTGAGTTTTGCAATTCAATGCGTAGACATCATAACCAGAAAGATCCTTTCAAATCTCCATTAACACTCAAAATCAATGAATATTTCGTTAATTATTTCGTAAAATAAAGTTAACCCTTATACAATCAGTGTTCCGTATATAATAGCCATAATTTCAACGCTAGATGTGGTCTGGTAACAATGTATCTTGTTAAATCTATGTAACCAGACCACTTGTAGCGTTCACATTATGGCTATTGATTTAAGTAACTATGATTTTGTATAGGTTAACTTTATTTTATGAAATATATTACGAAATATTCGTTGATTTTGATTGTTAATGGGGCTTTAAATAATGTCTTGTACTAAGTTTCTGACTGCAACGAGCATGGTGTCCATTACTTATTAGGTAACGAGTGGACGCTTTGGTTTGCTTTGAGTTTATGAAGAGTTTCTTTCATTAAGTTCTTAAAAACGTCCACCTCTTGGTAACTAAAGGGTTTAGCCCGTTTTTCGCTTATTTCTTTTGTGACAGAGTCAGAGGGGGTAATCACGTGATAGTCAAGATGGCAGTGTCCATAAAGAGACAGTTATTTTTCGCCGTTTTATACCCTTTATTACTTCTGTATATTTTTTAAATGACGCTCGCTTTCCAGCCATATCAGTAAAAGGGTGATTAGCGTTTATTTTGTATTTAAATTCACTTTATATCTCGACTTTACTCTCCGCATATTTTCTTAGTGGAGCCCTATTAAGAAATTTCCCACTGAGTAAAGTCTAGATATAGAGCGAATATTACTTTGAATTAAAAGCCAGTAACTTTCTTCCTAATATGGCTGGAAAGTGAGTGGAATAAAAAATAATAATACAAGTAATAAAGGGTATAAAACGACGAAAAATACCTGCCTCGGCATGGACATCGCCATCTTGTCTGTCACGTGATTACCCCCTCTGAGAGTCAAAGGCCATATTGGACAATGTTCGTCTGACAAATTGCGCGAAAACGACGTCATTTTCAGGATTGCATTGTTGGTAATTTTACTGTGATAAGTTAACAAATTTAAATGGTTATGTTACAATGAAGTAACCATCGTTTATACAAATACAGTTATCTTGCGGTAACATAACCATGTAAATAACTGCGTTAATCAAGTTACTAAAGTTAATATTAACCACTGTTTATGCAATTGACCGCTGAGGTTAAAAACCCTGTCAAAACACACTTTTTAAATGTGTATCAATAAATGTACTTTCATTTTTGACTGATTTTCGGAATAGTCTGTACATATTGCATAACTATGAATTGATAGTAAATCGACGATTGGTCCCTCTCCTTATTCCATCCTGTCTGCCAATTATCATGTCGTTCATTGATGTTAGCTGTAATCAAAGCAATGAAATATAATGGAAACCAAAATTGCGACTTTGTGCATGTACTTACTTTTACTTTTTTGGAAGTATCTTCGCATAATAACAGAATATTCGAATATGATTTTTGGATTCGAATACTTGGCATTAATTATTTAACATTTTGTTATGAGGATTCTGCACAAAATATCATGAAGTAATGGTCAAAAATTGACATCTTGCCAACTGTAAATCAGATTCTTATCTGTTTTGTTCTGCATTGTCAATTAAAATGATTGATAAATGTCCCATAAGCAGTGTTTAATATAATTAATATTACTTTCATACATAATAACATTGGGGATTTTGGCACCCGCTCAGAGTCAGAAAGCTTAAAAAATGTAAGTGAAATTCCAGTTATAATGTGTTATTTGTGTCAAATACATGTGGACAAAATGTTGTTGTTAGTATTTTCATAAAAAACATGGGTAAATACCAGTGAAGAGGTGTTAAACTATTTCTAATACATGTACCACCATTAAACGTAGTAACAGGTTAGATTTCGGTAAGCTGCAAGCATTTGGGAGCATCTTTGAAGTATCGAAATACCCTTTATACTTGGCTTATTTTCTTTAAAAACTAAAATATATTTTTGCATTTGCATAATAAATATATGACACAAACCCCTTTTGACAGTGTTATTGGGGGTGAAAAAGGTCGATAAAAATCATCTGGAATATCGCGTAATCTATAGGCAATCTATAGACAAAAAAGCAACTTTGGTGTTAGCTTATCTAGATTGTCTCTCCGCAAAGCCACGTGACTAAGTGGGCCGAGCGATCATCATCCAGGGGAGATGTCATTTAATAAAAATATATCTGCAGCAATCTTAAAGGGTGCATGTGAGAAACTGTTGGGTTATTCAGATTCAGTGATTTTGAAAAGGGAGTTATGGACATTCGAAAAAAGATTTGTTTCTGCGTTTGAATTAAAAAAAAAACTTATATGCTGCGTTGGATGGGCATTCACATGTTTTTATGTCCCCCAGTCAATACAGGCCGGGGACATTTTGTTTTTGCCCTGTCTGTTTGTTGGTTTGTTTGCATCAAACTTTAACATTGGCCATAAATTTTGCAATATTGAAGATAGCAACTTGATATTTGGCATGCATATGTATCTCATAGAGCTGCACATTTTGAGTGGTGAGAGGTCAAGGTTATCCTTCAAGATCAAAGGTCAAATATACCGGGGGTTTGTGGGGGACATGTCTTGTTTTCACATGTTTTTGCCTTATTTGCTATCTCTTTACCACTTAGATATGTTTTTTTTAATAAATCTGTAGTCGTTCAGAAAGTTAAATTTCATTAAAGACTTTTTTTTGTAGATTCATGCTTTGAAGGCTTCATTTCCAACCCTTAGATACTAATGAGCAGCAAGCAGCATAAAACCTGAACAGACTACCAGTTACTCCCAAGCTGTTCTGGTTTTACGCTATTTTCACATACAGTGCTCACGCTGCTTCCAGACATTATCGCCAATGGCAATTATTTAATCCAACTGGCTATTATTTCTTAAAATTGTTTAGAAAAAATGGCGATTATTTTATCGGCCTACATCCAAAATAAATTTGCCTCTAAGTTTTCTGGCGAATGCGAAACGCCTAAAAAAAAATCAATAACGAGGTTACCTGTGTACACACTCGACCCTGTGTATTGTCATACGCGTGTCAATAACTGAGAACTGCGACATCATGGCCTTAAGCGTTTTTCTGAATCATTGTCCGACAAAAGTGATATATTTCGAAAAATACGTCTTTAATCTCCCAGTGCTTTAGCAAGTATCGGTAACTGTTAGATTTTCGTTATATATTTTCGCCAATTATTAATTTTCAAAGCTTAATTATAGAAAATCACCGTGAATATTATCGGCTGGTTTAGTTTTTCACGTCGTTTTTTCTGCAATTAGATTACGTTGAACATTAATTCTTGATTAAATAATTATTTAATCGCCATCAACTTATTATCCCCGTCATTACAGCTATCTGTCGTATGCTACAACATTTCTTGACGTGTGATAATGATTTCAATTTTGTTTGTAATTATTTTGTTTACGAACGTTGCTCAAATGATACCCAAAGATATATTAATAGATCTTTGTTTATAATAAAGAAGCCGATTTTGTAATTTTTAGCTCATCTTTTTTTTTGAAAAAAAATTATGAGCTATTGTCATCACCGTGGCGTCGGCGTCTGGTTAAGTTTTGCGTTTAGGTCCACTTTTCTCAGAAAGTATCAATGCTATTGCATTCAAACTTGGTAAACTTACTTACGATCATGAGGGGACTGGGCAGGCAAAGTTAGATAACTCTGGCATGCATTTTGACAGAATTATGTGCCCTTTTTATACTTAGAACATTGAAAATTTTGGTTAAGTTTTGTGTTTAGGTCCATTTTATTCCTTAAGTATCAAAGCTATTGCTTTCATACTTGCAACACTTACTAACTATCATAAGGGGACTGTGCAGGCAAAGTAATGTAACTCTGACTGGCATTTTGACAGAATTATGTGCCCTTTTTATACTTAGAAAATTGAAAATTTGGTTAAGTTTTGTGTTTAGGTCCACTTTATTCCTAAAGTATCAAAGCTATTGCTTTCATACTTGCAACACTTATTAACTATCAGAAGGGGACTGTGCAGGCAAAGTTATGTAACTCTGACTGGCATTTGGACGGAATTATGGGCCCTTTATACTTACAGGTTTTTTTTCCCACTTTTTGGAAAGATAGCCCATGGCTTTGGAATTGGGAATTTTATCGGCATTTTCATGAAATTGGGAAAATAAATTCATTAGCCTTTTTTTCCACACGAAAAGTCCACTGATTAGGGAAATACTAAATTTGATATAACTCTTTATAATCATTCAAATTAAAAGAACAAAATCATATAATCATATAATACTTTGTTAGATGTAATTGAATTAAAATTGAGATAAAATACACATTAGACTTCTTTCTAAAAAAAAACAAAAAAAATATTAATGTTGTTTTTTTTTTGTTTTTTTTTTTTGGAAATTGGGAATTTTTTGCCACATTTTGGGAAAAAAGTATACTTTTTGGGATTGGGAACATAGCCGAATTTCGGCTATAAAATCGGGCCAAAAAAAACCCTGACTTAGAAAATTGAAAATTTGGTTAAGTTTTGTGTTTTGGTCCACTTTACCCCTAAAGTATCATAGATATTGCTTTTATACTTGGAACACTCTCAAACTATCATAAGGGGACAGTAAAAGGACAAGTTGCATAACTCTGGTTTTCATTTTTATGGAATTATGGCCCTTTTTTTACTTAGTAACTTTGAATATATGGTTAAATTTTGTGTTTCGATCCACTTTACTTCTAAAGTATCAAGGCTATTGCTTTCAAACTTCAAATACTTTCATGCTATCATGAGGTTACTGTACCTGGCAAGTTGAATTTCACCTTGACCTTTGAATGACCTTGACTCTCAAGGTCAAATTATTAAATTTTGCTAAAATTGCCATAACTTCTTTATTTATGATTAGATTTGATTGATACTTTGACTAAACTACTCTTACCTGACAAACCACAATAAGCTCCACCCAAACCATCCCCCGTGCCCCCCCCCCCCCCCCCCCCCCGAATCCCCCCCTCCTAATTTTTTTTTTAGATCATTTCACAAATGACCACCACACCCTCACACTAAACCCACCCCCCCACCCCCGAATTTGTTTTTTTTTTAATGATTTAAAAACACAAATAGTTATTTTTATTATTTAATTTTTGAAATACCGTCCAACCATCGCACCCAAGAATCCCCTCCCCCCCACCCCCGAATTATTTTTTTTGCATTTTTTTTTCCGCATTTTTGGAAGATAATGTAATAAATGTCCACACCCCTCTTCACTCCACCCCTCCCACCTTTGTGATTGAAATTGAGAGTCCCTTCACCTTTAAAAAGAAAATAGATGAGTGGTGCTCTTGTTACCTTCAGTACCATTTTGCGGAAAAGTCTGCGTTTGTTTTGGCTATTATTTTTTGTAAGGAAAAAATTATGGCTATTATTTTCTGAAGGCCAGAGTGAGCACTGCACATAGCCATTTTGACTTTGTTTCTTAGTGGGCAAGTGCTATTAATTCTTGTTGTTACACCTATTGTTGCTATGTTTCAGGGTCATAAGATCATGCGGCTGGATGGCACGATATCCTCAGTACAGGAGAGGGAACAGCGCATACAGAAGTTCCAGACCGATGCTAGCTACGGAGTCTTCCTTCTCACCACACAGGTCTGGTCCTTGTGCTGCAAACATTATTGTTCATTTTTGCAAATGACTAGCTACTTACAGAATCAAGCTTTAAAACCTTTCTCACATATTTTCAGACCATATAAAGACTGTACAAAGTGTGTTTTAGTCATACATTTTGTGACAAAATTAGGGTGTGTGATATATTTGACCAATTGATCACACCTCTTTAACATACAAAATCCTTTAAGAATTGTGTTTTGTAGGCTAGGATTATTATTGAAATGTATTTCAAGATATGTTAAGAGCTTTCACTGAGTCTGGATTTTGTAATTTGCATGTTTTTATTTTTTATGTAAATATCCCAATTATTAAAAAAAAAATCCCATAAAATGTACTGGTCATGTACGTAATTCCGGCCACTTTTGGGACTATTTAAGAAAAATCTTTAGTGTTAGGCAACTGTTTGAAACTAAACTTCACATATATAATCCTGGGTTCAAAACTCACCTAGCATGAAAATTTAAATAGAATTAGATCGGTGAATGTTACTTAATGAACAGAAAATGATGACATGTAAACTATCCATTTTCGTAGGTTAAATGTACCTAAAAAATCGGCCACTTTAAAGCTTGATCTGCAGGTAAAATTACAAAGCAATATCTTTTGACAAATGTCCTCAATTTCAGAGTATTAATCAATGTTTACACTATTAAAATATTTGACTTGAAATTTAAAATAAATGCGAAATTATTATACCAGTTACTCCCCCTACTTATTTTAATAAATATAAACAATGGGAAACTGCTAATTCATTAAAAAATATTTATTTTTAATGTGTTTAATAAATTTTTTCAAACATAGCTAAAAAAGTAAACACATTTTGTTTAAAAAGTTGACTTCAGTGTTGATTATTAGTAAACGCTTATATATAATATTAAAACATGTAATCTAGTAATATTCTTATAAAGGGAGGTAATTCATATATTAAAAATTTATATCTAGGTTCTGATTTGTATGTTTTGAATATAAGTTTTTGTACAATTAATTGGTAAAACTTTAATTAAAGTTTATTAGATAAAATAAAAATAATTTTATCAAATATATTTGTTTCTTATATGAATATAATTGTTGCCACTTATGATGACATCACTTTTCCCATGAGCCAAATATTTCCTGCTATATTTATGACATTTTTACACAAAAGTTTACGGTGATATGGTTCTTACATTTGCAAAATATTGAGAGTGGGGATGGTTTTCATGTTGATTTTTCTAAATAAAAACAAAATATGTGCGTTAAGATCATGAAAATGATTTTACACAGGTGGCCGATTTTTTACGTACAGGCCGGAATTACGTACATGACCAGTACCTTTCATTTATAATAATATTATTGTATAGAAATGAAAACTTTTTTCATGTTATCTTCAATCATGAATGCTGCATGTCATGGTGTATTTTAAATTTCATTTGAGTATTGATCAAAGACCAGCTTTGATCCCATGTATGCCTGCAGCCATTCAGATAGAAATCTGCACATTCTCTTCATTGGCACATACCTGATACACAATGGCCCCAGGGTGTCAGCCAGTGAAACTCTACATACATGATACTATGCAATCACAAGAATCACCAGAGGGGCATTAGATAATCTGCTGAATACTGATAAGTAAATATAACAGAACAGGAAACATAGACCGATATAGACATAATTTGGCTCTAGGAGAAGTGCCCCCCCGGAGAACTGCCCCCCCAAAGATTTTTCACTGGGCGGAGAACTGCCCCCTCACTGTTTTTTTTATAGGGCGGAGAACTGCCCCCCTGCTGATTAATAAGGGGCGGAGAACTGCCCCCCTGTCAGAATTGATGACCCGGAGAAGTGCCCCCTAATTAAAGAAATTTCGCGGCTATATATAAAGCGAGTATTATAATGACAATAACGCCAGTAACTTTCTTGCTATTATGTCTGGAAATTGAGTGAAATTTTAAAAGTAATATAAAGTCGTTCAAGTAATAAAAGTTATAAAACGGCAAAAAAATACCTGCCTCGGCATGGACGTCGCCATCTTGATAATCACGTGATTTTCGTCTATGTGAACAAAGAAAAACAAATCACTTATTGCTAATAAAAAGTTTTCGGGGCTGAATTATGTTGATATTTTCCCCGTAATTAAAACAAACAATTAGCATGCAATTTAATCCATCCATATGCAAGCTGAAAACAATAATTTATTTGTTTGTTTTCGCCAATTACGGATTTGGACGGTTCATTATAATAAACCCGTATGCAGCTTTATTCAAAGCTAACAAGTTCTTAACAATTAAGGTCGGTCCGGTCTACCAATTAAAAGATTAAAAGATCGCAGTGCTTATCGTTAACGGTAACAAGTTCTCTGCCTGCCTAATTAGCTGCTAATTAAAGCAACTGTTACCGATTTTGTTTGTTTGGCATGTCGACATGATCTGCTATGAATGTATGTTTTGAACGTTTATGTAAGCATGTATATATTTTTTAATGTATGTCTGAATGTATGTATGTATGATTGTAACTGTGAATGTATGAATGCATGAAATGTGTGTATTTATGTATGTTATTTTGTATGTCACATGAATTAACTAAACAACATAAATAATAATTGATTATAAATTCGACTTCACTTCACTTTTTTCTTCAAGTCAGCCAAATTATTGCCTTTGCTTTGCCTATTAATTTACTTTTTTATACGTAAATTTACGGGTTTTTTTTCCATGGGTCAATACTATTTTTATAATGTAAATTAATTCCGATGTAACTTTTCCTCCATAAGTACTGAGTTGCACGTCTATATTTAGTTGCGACACATGGCCAGTATTAACACGCACGCGTTTCCTGTGTGGATCTCGACTATGTTTCGCGCTCTTATTAAAATACGACTTTTACATGGCATTCATGTATAGTGAGTGGTGCAGATGTACCAAGGGCCTTAAACAGTATTATCACATGCCTCTAGACAATTTGTGTTATTCAGTTCGATAAATGGAAATTAAATTGTTACCGGATCAAATGTGTACGGCGATAACGTAAAATTACCTGTAAGTATTGTTTTCACTACGTAACTAAAAACTAATATGACACCGGGGGGGCAGTTCTCCGCTCCTACAGATTTGATGGGGGGGCAGATATCCGCCTACTAAATTCTGACAGGGGGGCAGTTCTCCGCCCCTACTGATTTGATGGGGGGGCACTTCTCCGCCACCTTTAAAATAAGAGGGCAGTTCTCCGGGGGGCAGTTCTCCGGGGGGGCGCTTCTCCGGATACCACATAATTTATCATATAGACCTGTATGCAGATAGGTTAATATGTGGGAAATTCTTGGGTTTACTTACAGTAACACTAAGCTCATTTGAATGTCATATTAATAATGAGATTGATAATGAAGGTGACTTTTAGTAGATTTACATCATTCGTAAATGTTTATTACAGTCGGTGTTTTTCTTTTGTATACTTTGATTTACAATAAATAAATGATAAATAGTATGATTCAACAATTCACCTTATCGCGATGACGTCACAAAAGGGGCAGTCCCTTAGCAACGGTGAAAACAATGCCCTAGATACGGTCGATTTACTACACTGATTGAGCACCTCTGCTGATATTTCGTCAATTGCATTCCTATTGGGAAGTCGATAGGTAATTAAATGTCCTGTAATTGGTGTTTAAAATGTCTTTTGACTATTATGAAGGGTTAGATTGCCCTTTGAAAGCCCGATATGATCAGAAATAAAACTTATTGGACTTAATGAATGTCCGTACAAATTGCAAGCTGGATGTTGGGAAAATGACCCGACCAAGTGGGCGACGATCGAGTACGGCGACATTCATGATTAACTTTCTCACTGAGACACCGGGTAAATTCGTTTATTCTGTAATAATGGGAGTATCCTTGTAGATGTTGATGTAATGAGTATTGTCGTTTTTTTCAGGGTTCATTCATCTTTAAACATTATAATTATATTTCTACTATGTCAATTTATCATGCTAATATGAAGCTGTAAAATACGTAGCCCTGACATCTGGTACATGACTTACTGAAAGCCTTAGTTGTGTTCATTGTAATGAGTACGAGTGACAAATATTAAAATTAACACACATATATCTGTATAAATATTTGTTTTTCAAATATTATTTACCCCCGTTGCTGTCAAACGTAATTTCTTTTTTATGATGTCGATCGTTTATTGTCGTTACATTAAATCTTAATACGGAATGACGTCTTTTTAATTAACTGATACACGCTAAATACATTACTTTTTTTTACGTAAATTTTATAATTATTAAATACTTTAATAAATTAATCGGGCTTGTATCTTTAGGATGTAAATTTCAAATTGGACATGATTTTATATTTGACCATATGTCACATATCTAATTTAAGCAACTGTTAAGTACATCGGCGTTAATTATTCATCCAAATGACTGCTTAATAATACCAGAAAGAGGAGACATGGTGGCATCTATCGTGTTAAATGACACTGTCTGGACCACCCAGTGTGGTTTATGGCACCTTCTTGTCAGTTAAGTTTGGACAATATTTGATCAAAACGAGATAATCGAATTATGCAAAACAAAGGGGCAATTAAACACCAGAACACAAAAGCTTACACGATTTTAAGACTGATGCAAAAGAATCAAATGAAAAATATTGCATTTTATTTAATTAAATGTTTATTTAAGGTGTCAACGTGTTTTATAAAGCAACTGTATATTCAATTATTTCGGCATTAAAAATTTGGCTTAAATGACTGCTCAGTATAATAAGAGATGACATAGAGGTATCATATATTGTGTTTAATGACCACATGTGGTTTATGCAGAGCCCCAAGTATAGGTCCCCAGCTGGCTTTATGACACCGTGTTTTCTTTGTCTGGACAGTATCCGATCATAACGAGATAATCAGTTTGTGATGAAGAAAGGGGCATTCAAATGCCTAACATGCGGAAACAAAGTGTTGAAATTGGTGTGAAATTAAATAAAAACAATAACATTTATCATGAGAATTTATTTAATACGTAACAAGGTAATAAGGTAACAAATATAGAGGTTCAAATCAGCTATACTATATGTTGCATATATTTAAAATTTATTGGTTGTTTGTTTTCATCCTTATTTGTGTTCGTTCATTAAATTAAATTTATTATGAAAGAATTTCTATTTCTGGGTATTTTTATTCTAAAAAATGGTCGCGAAGATGTGCTTTAACATAAGAAAATTGCGAACAGTGTTAAATATTTCAATGCAAATAAAATGGCGACAGCGCTTTTGTTTTCACCGTCGTCAAGGGGCATGTAACTCTAACTGACGCAAGTGCCCGGATGTTGCGATAAGGTCAATTTACATCAATTTTCAACAATTTTGTCTTCTTTTTGTGTGTAAATTTCCTCACCTGACTTTTGAAAATAAATCCGGATTAGTCTGGATTTTTGCACATGCTTTCCAATCTTTCCATGAGGATGATATGACGCCATACATGTCAGCAATGTAACAATTTAATTTCAGTACAATTATTTAACATTTATCGAACTGAATAACACAAATTGTCTAGACGCATGTGATAATACTATTTAAGGCCCTTTGTACGCATCTGCACCACTCACTATACATGAATGCCATGTAAAAGTCGTGTTTTAATAAGAGCACTAAACATAGTCGAGATCCACACAGGAAACTCGTGCGTGTTAATACTGGCCATGTGTCGCAACTAAATATAGACGTGCAACTCAGTACTTATGGAGGAAAAGTTACATCGGAATTAATTGACATTATAAAGATAGTATTGAACCATGGAAAAAAAAACTAAATTTACGTATAAAAAAGTAAATTAATAGGCAAAGCAAAGGCAATAATTTAGCTGACTTGAAGAAAAAAGTGAAGTGAAGTCAAATTTATAATCAATTTATTTATGTTGTTTAGTTAATTCATGTGACATACAAAATAACATACATAAATACACACATTTCATGCATTCATACATTCACAGTTACAATCATACATACATACATTCAGACATACATTAAAAAATATATACATGCTTACATAAACGTTCAAAACATACATTCATACATACATACATACATTCATACATATATACATTCACAGTTACAATCATACATACATTCAAACATATATGCATTCTTACATAAACAAGACACTCAAACACTACTTCAATCGCACAAGTCCGCAGACAACGTTCAAAAACTAACTCACACTCTTCTCACCACTCGCCATCTGCTCGCACAAAGTCTTCAGACGCCGCTCTGTTGACTTCTTCTTCGGCTTAATTGAAGGCTCACCGTTGCGCACTCGATACACCTCAGTCTCCACCATAGCGGCGTCTTTCATGAAGCAGCCAACTTCAGTCCACAGAGAAGGATGCTGGTGCTCAACCAAAACTTGGAACGCAATGTTCCAAGCCTCGCACAGGTTGTTGGTCCTTGCTTCTCCACGGACTGTTGCAGCGTGTACGTTCCAGATATCTAGCTTGAAACGGGGCGGTGTTCTTCTGAAGTGCATCATGCCGTCAGCTGTTCTTACGGACCTGCATATAACAAAAACAACATATAAGTTAAAATAAAGTACATAGTAAGTTATTGCCATTGCATTTGTATATCAGTAATTTCACACTTAGCGACCTGCATAGAACACAAACAACATATAAGTTAAAATTAAGTACATAGTAAGTTATTGCCATTGCGTTTGCATATCAGTAATTTCACACTTAGCGACCTGCATAAAACACAAACAACATATAAGTTAAAATTAAGTACATTGTACATAGTAAGTTATTGCCAATGCATCGAACAAAATAAGGAGGTACAATATATAGAAACTGAGTTGTGTTTTTCAATTTGTGTAAGGCTTTAAATATACCGCTATAGCTATTAGAAAACATTATCTTACCGAAATCCGCCGCTCACGTAGGTAGTGTCGAAGTAGTCCAGCGGTCAGCGCTGCAGGTGCCGTGTCCTTTAAGATGGCCATGCCTTCTATCACCTTCTCCGTCGGTAGCAACGCCAGACCATCGAGTCTTCGGCAGAACTGTCTTATCTCGTCGTCCTCCCTGTATAGGACCTGCAGGCCGTCCCCCTGTATACGACGCCAGGTACTCTGCGTAAGATGGTAGAAGCAGCCCTGAAAATAAACAAAAACACATTTACATGCTACTGTCCCCGACGTCTCTCCAAGTGGCACACGCACGGTGAAAACTTGGTCGAACACATGTGGAGCTGAAATGAGAAATAAAAATGTAATACTGAGAACGTATATTCGGAGAAGGTGTTATATTTTTTTAGATTAAACATAATCGTACGAATTAAAGCAGGCTTTAAAAATGTGTTTTGTTGAAAGTCTGTACGTGAGACCAAATCATGCTTGCATTTTACACAGTATTTACCGGTAGAGAACGTTCCGTCCATGAACCACGTTGTCGCCGACTCAAGAAGTCCCAACCCAGCCTCAGAGGCAAACACCAGCATCCTACTACGCGTGGACTCGTTATCGTAGATCAGTTTGGTCCGGTAGGCCTCCGGGAATGGAATTGGTATGTCCTCGAGTTGCTCAGGGTTCTTCGGTGTCTGCCCTGCCTTCTTAGCATGCATATTTCTTTTGATGGTCTCTGTAGTACCCACTGCTACTCGGACCTGGAAATAAAGTAGAAATGTATTTTATAAGTATGTTTTACTCAGACCTTGAAAAAAAAAAGACAATAATAACCGCACAAATATTTGTGTATTTACACTTGTGGCGGCAAATTAATTCCTCATAGTTATTATATAAGTATGTTTTACACAGACCTGGAAAAAAAATAGACAATAATAACCGCACGAATATTAGTGTATTTACACTTGTGGCGGCAAAATAATTCCTCATAGTTATTATATAAGTATGTTTTACTCAGACCTGGAAAAAAATAGACAATAATAACCGCACGAATATTTGTGTATTTACACTTGTGGCGGCAAATTAATTCCTCATAGTTATTATATAAGTATGTTTTACTCAGACCTGGAAATAAAATAGAAAATAATAACAGCATGAATATTTGTGTTCCTCATAGTAATTATATAATTATGTTATACACAGAAATGAAAATGATATGTCAGTATAGCTCGCTTGTGTATCATTTATTCAAATTACCTCCACTGGATGATGTACCAGCTTGTCAGCCAGGATCCTATGAGGCTGGCCCCCATTCGAGATCACCGCGGCTGTGATTTCTTCTCGCACCTTCAACACCTCCACATAGAATTTGTCGTTGACGTGGCCGTGATCTGTTGATGAAATCACCCGTGTTGGCTATAAAGAAAACATCAAATGAAAATAAAACATACTTGGTTTTGCAATGTACTACTAAATCCATCACCAGACTGAAATGAGTTAAATTTCAGTATATGCCTTAATGCAGTAAATGTAATATTCTTTAATATTCTAATAAATACATTGGTCGTTTCTGATTCATTAAGTTATTAAATTATTTTATACTAATAATATTTATTTATAATTATTAATAATTAACTTACTGGATTGTCCGTAGTGGCGGTTCCCTTGCAATTCCCGCTTCGACGCTGGGAACTTTCCCATCACATCGTCGACTTCGTCTCCTTTTTCTTCGTGTACGTAAACCCTTCATAACAAAGCTTTGCAGCGCCTCTCTGACTTCTTATGAACTCCATAATTGATGCAATGGTTATAGTGACAATCGACGGTCTACGTTGCATTTTATACATATTACGGCAACAGTTTGCATTTTGAGCAGATCATGTTGACATGCCAAACAAACAAAATCGGTAACAGTTGCTCTAATTAGGCAGGCAGAGAACTTGTTACCGTTAACGATAAGCACCGCAAACTTTTAATCTTTTAATTTGTAGACCGGACCGACCTTAATTGTTAAGAACTTGTTAGCTTTGAATAAAGCCGCATACGGGTTTATTATATTGAACCGTCGAAATCCGTTATTGGCGAAAACAAACAAATAAATTATTGTTTTCAGCTTGCATAGGGATGGATTAAATTGCATGCTAATTGTTTGTTTTAATTACGGGGAAAATATCAAATAATTCAGCCGCGAAAACTTTTTATTAGCAAAAAGTGATTTGTTTTTCTTTGTTCACATAGACGAAAATCACGTGATTATCAAAATGGCGACGTCCATGCCGAGGCAGGTATTTTTTTGCTGTTTTATAACTTTTATTACTTGTACAACTTTATATTACTTTTGAAATTTTACTCAATTTCCAGACATAATAGCAAGAAAGTTACTGGCGTTATTGTTATTATAATACTCACTTTATATATCGCCGCGAAATTTCTTTAATTTGGGGGCACTTCTCAGGGTCATAAATTTTGACAGGGGGGGCAGTTCTCCGCCCCTTATTAATCAGCAGGGGGTCAGTTCTCCACCCTATAAAAAAACAGTGAGGGGGGCAGTTCTACGCCCAGTGAAAAATCTTTGGGGGGGCAGTTCTCCGGGGGCCACTTCTCCTTGTGGTCAAACAGTTGTTTGTTTAGTGAAGCCTATTTACTTTGTACAAATTTTGCAATGAAATCAACACATAACATTTCTATTTTAAGTATGGAAACAACATACTTAGTTGTTTAAATTACAATGATACTGTTTAATAATAACACTTTATTATAGTATTATGTTATAAAAATAATATATACTTCTTTCCTATTGTTTCATCCATTCCTATAGATTCATCCACCCCCTTATTTTGGTAATTATGACATATTTCTGATAAAACTTAAGTAAGTTATGCTTATTTACAAAAATCTATAACATAGATGTTGTATTTTGGTTAAAAACATGTGAATTTTGAATTTTTTTTAGGGAAAAATTTAATTTAGGTAAAAATTAAGTAAAATCGGCTACCCATGCTGTGTAAATACTAAAAATTCTGTAAACATTCACGATTTAACAGTATTTTTGTGTTTATAAGTCTATAAGCATATTTATTTAGTGATTTATATCCAAATTACTTCAAAAGTTTTATGTTTTCCTTTAAACATGATGACTGAACAGATTGATAGGAAAGATACCAACAAATCAGGGTTGCTAGGTTGCCCACCTAGAATTGGCCTGCTACTTGGGAAATACCTGCGTTGTAAATTATTTTGCCATACTTTTGTTGGGAAGATATAAACTGTTTATTTAAATTTCTCACTTGTGCTGAAATTCTTTTCATTCAGTAGAAAAAGTCACTTTCACTCTTAAGTGGCCGAATATACAGGAAAAGAGGCTAATTATTATGCCCTTCTTGGAAGAAGAGGGGGTATATTGATTTGCACATGTCGGTCGGTCCGGCGGTCGGTCCGTCCACCAGATGGTTTCCGGATGATAATTCAAGAACGCTTAGGCCTAGAATCAGGAAACTTCATAGGAACATTGATCATGACTGTCAGATGACCTCAATTGATTTTCAGGTCACTAGGTCAAAGGTCAAGGTCACAGTGATTCGAAATAGTAAAATGGTTTCCGAATGATAACTCAAGAATGCTTAGGCATAGGATCATGAAACTTCATAGGTACATAGATCATGACTGGCAGATGACCCCTATTGATTTTCAGGTCACTAGGTCAAAGGTCAAGGTCACAGTGATTCGAAATAGTAAAATGGTTTCCGGATGATAACTCAAGAATGCTTAGGCCTAGGATCATGAAACTTCATAGGAACATTGATCATGACTGGCAGATGACCCTTATTGATTGTTAGGTCAATAGGTCAAAGGTCAAGGTCACAGTGACTCGAAACAGTGAAATGGTTTCGGGATGATAACTCAAGAATGCTTACGCCTAGGATCATGAAACTTCATAGGAACATTGATCATGACTGGCAGATGACCCTTATTGATTTTCAGGTGACTAGGTCAAAGGTCAAGGTCACAGTGACTCGAAACAGTAAAATGGTTTCCGGATGATAACTCAAGATAGCTTACGCCTAGGATCATGAAACTTCATAGGTAAATTGATCATGACTGGCAGATGACCCCTATTGATTTTCAGATCACGAGGTCAAAGGTCAAGGTCACAGTAACAAAAACGTATTCACACAATGGCTGCCACTACAACTGACTGCCCATATGAGGGCATGCATGTTTTACAAACAGCCCTTGTTTTAGTTATTTTTTTTCTTTAAACAAAATAATCGGCTGATGTTCATAATTGTGCTTTGAATGCTGTGACAAAGTTACATCCAGGAAATTGTAGTGTGATAAAAAGCAGTTTGGAAGTGATTATAACAAAGGATTTCACAAAGGATTTTACAATTTGTGTGTGATATGTGTTTTGACTTGTAAAACACATGCTTTTGAGAAAACCCCTGTGCACGAACTTTCCATGCGGATTAAAGAGATTATAACTGTGACAGCTCTGAGTGTTAAATATTAGATGTGTTGTCTTAAGAACACTGGAAAAATAACTGTAGTTGTTCATAAACACAATGAGCAGTAATACAACAAAAAACCAGCCTAAGCTTAACTTTACAGGAACAAAACCGCAAACAAAGCCGGCTGTCAAAAAATATAGGCCAGATACTAGTGACAATAGCAATTCGAGCATGGATGAGCTCAATTCAATACATGTGCAACTTCAAGCAATGACTGATGGCATATCAAGCTTGAGGGAAGATCTCAAGAGTATGCTTCGTAAAGATGAAATCGAACAACTGATCACCAACGCAGTCACTAGCTTAATGCATAAGATGGAACAAAATATGAATAAAAACATCGATAAAATAGTTAATGAAAAATGCAAAGAAATGCAAGAACGAATAGATTCCTTGGACTTTGAGAATAAAGGTCTGAAAGACACATTGCAGAAATTGGAAAACAATAACAAAAGTAATCTTAAGTCACTTCAGGAACAAATAGACAGGACAGATGAAATTAGCAGAATGGCCAGTAAGAAAGCCAACTATAATGAACAATTTTCCAGGAAGAACAACATAAAAATACAAAATATACCAGAGAACACAGATGAAAATGAGGAATCACTGACCAAAACGGTAACCGGGATCCTGAAAACTCATGCCGAGGTAGACTTGCAGCCTATTGATATAGTAGCTATGCATCGTATTCCCACAAAACAGGGACAGACCCGCCCAGTGCTCATCAAACTGAGAAATAACTCAATTAAATCTACAATAATGAAGAAACGGGCACCAATGAAGAATGGCGGATACAAACTTGTTGATGACGTCACTAAGCCCAACCAGGGGCTTATCAGCAGGCTCCACTTACATCCAGATATCCAAAGTGCCTGGTATTTTAATGGTGCGGTGTACGGGCAAACTGTCAAGGATGAACGAATTAAATTTGACATCTATGACAATGTGACTGGAGTATTAGAAGAATTCAGGCAGTACAGACGTAATGGCATGCAAAGTCGCTAGAAGACACTAAAACATTACAAACAGTCATGGTATGTTGTTTACTATGGAGAAATAACAGTTAGACTATCTAC